>NC_044348.1:3886212-4171212 GCF_007364275.1 Archocentrus centrarchus
AAATTAGGTCAGAGATGGAGACTCAGTTTTACCAGAAATTTGCAGCAGACACTGACAAATTGGCATCAGGTGGCATGGAACATTGCTGTTGTGGGGGGGAAAAAACAGCCTTAGAGATGTATGAAAATGTCAGTTTTATACAGTCTGTGTCAGACCTGCAGCTGTCCCAGTATTATGTTGAAAAGATTCAGTCACATTTGGGCATTGCTAACATTTGCCAATACAGTCTGTGTCAAAAAAAAACTGCATAATTGCAAGAGAGCCGCTAATGCAACTTTACTGTTGCAATAAAGTGAAATATTCAAAGTGCTTTGCAATCTTCTAGAAAAACTTTTCAGACTAGATTGGACAAGTTAAGACAATACTCCCGCTCAATCAAGGGCTAAATGTTCAATTGAATTTCCAGTACCAGGCAGGTAATTGAAAAGGCAATAAAGTCAGTCCTGGCTGAGCCTGCTGGGTGTCTTGCTTTGAATCTTAATGCCTCTTTGCAAGTTCTGTCACGACTTCAAGCCTCTAACCATCTCTTCTAACTTCCTGAGATGTGGGTCAGACTCTACAGGCCATCTGGTTTGGTGCTGTCACACAAAATCTCAAAAGCTGCAGCTGCTGATGAGACATTCCTACTCATCTGAAGAAGTGAGCTTCCTAGGTTTGAAAGTGAAGTAGATCCAGTGTCAACATCCATTAGTGTGTTGGTAATTGAAACTGAGTGCTAATAGACCCTTGGGCAAATTGGAAATGCACTTCAGCAGTTAAAAGTACAGAGAGGTAACACAGATAAGATGCTTTAGAGACAGTCGTGCACATGCTTGAACATCCAGATATGTATGTATATTTCCACCTGAAAGACTTGAGTTATCAATTGTTTAATTCAGCTTTTTAATATAAATGATTTTATCATATTCTACTGTTTCTCGCCAGTCTCACCATCAGGTTAAAATCTGGCTTCAGCACAGTCCTTCTCTCACTCTCCCTTGCTTGTAGTATTTTATCTTAACCTAATGATGATGCATTTTAAAAATCTGTAACAATACATAACTGTAAAATTATATTTCTAATAGTAAATAATAATATCAATAAATCAAAAATATAACAAATTAACTGTGGGCACCCTTGGACAATGCATGGCAGAGGATACTTGCTCTTTAATAGCAGGTCCCTGTGAAGAGTGGGGGATGGTGCAGAGCTCCTATAGAGCTGTTTCCCACAATAGTACCACTGGGTGTACTAATTTGATCTGTTGAACAAACTACACAGTCTAAGCTTGTTGGAAGGGACCAGGCCTCTAGCCAGGGAAGGGGATGGTACAGGCAATGTATGAGAAAGCATAAATGTGGCAGATGGGTTAGGCTAAAAGGTGCAAGGCTAAAAACAAAGTCTAATGGGCTGAATCGCCCATCCACTCTGGTCTCCACTGTCTGCTCCCTGGGCAATAAATTAGGAGTTTAATGACTATGGCATCTTTGTTTTTACAGAGACGTGACTCAGAGCCAGGGTTCCTGGCAGAACTGCATTCAGCATCAGAAGCCAACACAAAAGCAGCCACATGTGCATTAATGATTATGTTGGCGATTTGTGAGTAGTAGAAATGCTGATGCAAGTTTCTGGTTTCTGTTCATAACTGCTGGAGCAGTGGATTTATCATTTCCACAATGTATAATGATATAAAGTTGCTAGCTTTATGCACAATTACTTCCTCAATGATTTAAGTGTGCTTAAAGTTGTGTTTTAGAACACAGTTATGAGCACATAATAGGATAGCATAAGAGCAAGCCCTCTAACCTTTACTATATCCTAAAATATGTGTCATTTAAAGAACTCTACGTATTGCTTCTTGTAAAAGTAGGTCCTGAAATATCACAACTCCTAAGTTATTTGGTACTGAAGTATTTTACACCTGCAACTGTGTAAGCACATTGTGTTCCTTTTTTTTTTCTTCTTCTTCACACTTTTCTTTGTGTGATAGCTGTTGGACTGGGGCGTGATATCTGCTTCTAACAGGCCTCAGTGTAAACTGGATAATGTGCTTTCTGTCTTTATTTAAGTGCAGAGGAAACCATTTGCTTCCATTGTTCTCTAACAGCTGCACAGATTTATCAACTTCATTTGTACCTTCCAAGTTTCTGTTTCACTGTAAATCTGATGTTAATTACCCGATTGAATTGATATTGGCAAATTGAGCAGTCCCCATAAGTAGATAATACTATTTAACTTTCTTTCACTCGTGCCTACTTCTGAGCTACTTCAGCCCAAAAATGTATATTAAAAAGATCAAAAAAAGAAAAAAATATCAACACGTCCAGTACATAGATTTAATATCAAGCGCTCAACAAATGCATGTAACTGTTTTTTCTGCACATGGCCTTTGCAGTCATTTGCTGTTTTCTTTTTCTAGTCACATTTACAATTCTCCATGTTTTTAAGGCATGACTTCATAAATACGTCTTCAAACAAATGTTGCTCCAAGCTGATGAGACAGAGGAAACCTCAGGAGTTCCAGCTGTTTGCTGTCAGCACACAAACAGTCAATGTGTGAACAATAAATATACAATGAAACTAAATTTTAATAAAAAAGAAAGAAAGAAAATGACTTTAGGCTGTATTACTATCAGCACTATCAATTGTATTATAAGTATGTTAGAACATTACAATAACATGTTTCCTACTGGTAGCATGAATATTTATTGCACCATTTGTAAACAATGTACTCAGTTTAATGAAGTGAAATTATTCTCAGTGTTGTTTCTTGGTATTTTGTTTCTAAGTGAACCGCGGAAACATGACTTGAATTAATCTTGAGTACTCGAGAAAGTAGCATCCCAAGGGTACCAGCTTGAAAACTGTGCACTTATTGTAATGTATTAAAAGGAAAACACATTTATTTTTCTCTTTGTGTGAATTTAACCAAGCACCGCCATCCTAAAACTGAGTTGTCTCTTTATACCCTGCTCTCACATCCCAGTGGAGTTCTGAGATAATTATGATGATTTTAGTGTATCATCTCTTTTTAAATGGTTACTTGCATCGTCATCAATTATAGAGTGACCATAAAAACATAAATTTTCTTTCACACAGAGAAAGATTAATTTAAAAACTAGCTTGGTAAACAAAGCGACTGTGGCAGACGTGTGCTAGATAAAATCATTATTATTCATTATATGCCAGTTATTTAAAATATGAAGTCAAGAAAAATAAATAAAGTTGTGGAAATCTGATGAATAACTTTTAACTGCTATATTAGATAGATAGATAGATAGATAGATAGATAGATAGATAGATAGATAGATAGATAGATAGATAGATAGATAGATAGATAGATAGATAGATAGATAGATAGATAGATAGATAGATAGATAGATAGATAGATAGATACTACCACATGCAGGTAACCTCACCGATATTTGTCTATTTGTTCCAGAGTCCAATAATCCTGATAATCCTTCAACTAGCTCTGCTATATAGCAGAGCTAGTTGAAGGATTATCAGACAATTGCCTGCTTCCAGCTACAGTAGGTTCCTTCCAAACTGGTCTGCAGCTCAACTCCAGTGATGATGCTTTGATCTTTGGACACTATCCCATAAACATTTCAGTGTTTCTAGAACTGATCACACCCCTGCACTTTCTCCTTCCAACCCAGATATTTCAGATAGCCATCCAGCCCTTTACATTTCTGCAGCCATGGGCACCAGGATACACAGGCATCACCAGCTAACCTCCTCAGGTACTGCCTGCTGCTCTCAGATCTGTTCCTGCCAACAGCAAAGTTTTAAGGTAAACAAGAGGGTGAGGTAGTGAGGATGACTGTAAAAATTACAAAATCTTTTAATCACATGGAAAGCAGCTAAAAGAGATCACACTGAACAAATTAGCAATTTTAAAAAACTATTTATTTACAATAAAAAAATTAATTAGAAAGTAAGTCTATAGTAATATAATATAAAAGGGTCAAATTAAAAAAGGTTAAGGGCGGATATTTACAAAAAGAAACCCGCTGTGGTGTACTCTCCAGCTGTGACTAAACTGAGGTTCTCAAATCCAATCAATGCCACCACAGGCTCTAAAAGCAATAAAGCAATTTTCAAAATAAAAGCATGCACATAAACACTGTAAAAGCCATGCACAAACAAATGAACCCTAACTCTAAAACCACAATAAAACACATTTAAAACAAATAAATGCATACTTACATACATAAAATTACTTCCACAGACACCCCCCCCCCCCCCCCCCCCCCCCCCCCCCCCCCCCCCCCCCCTCCACCCCACACACACACACACACACACACACATACACTAAAATGTTGTCAGTTCCTGCAACAGCCACAATTCCCAGTCCTTGTAACCTAACCAATGTAAGGCATTGGCAATGTCAAATAGCTGTATGTATCATCACTGCTATGTTAACGCTGATATTGATTTAACACATGATGCATAAATTAAATATTTTTGTGGAGTAGTGGTACTGTTTGTTTGTTAGCACGCTGGGAAACAGTTTCTTTGGCGAAGAAAATGACTTTTTAACCCCTGTGGAAGGTGAGTGAGAGCTTTTGCAAATGATAACATGCAGGCAGGAGACTATGTGTTGAGAAAAACAGAAAGTGGCAATTCAATTTCACCTACGAGGGGAGTGGTAGGGTCAAAGTTCAACCAGCAAAGATGGAAAGCAAGCACTCCTTTTGGAAAAACTCAATTTACTGAGCTGCCACACAGTGATTTGGTCTCAAATCAGGAGTTGGGATTAGAGAACGACAAGCTATTGTAAGAGTTCAATAAATAAAATGAGGACGCACAAGCCAAGAGGAAAATGCAAGCATGAGTTGTAATTGCTCTTTGAATGGCTCCTTATTTTGATAAAGGCCAAGCTATGCATGTTTTACTAAAGGCATTTTCTTTCTAAGACTGTGACAATAAGCTGGGCGGTGTCTTTAAATATTTATATAAGCCGTTAGTGTACAGTAGAAATGACTGGTCAGACTTGGCCTGTTTATGATATACATGCATACATAATGCATATATTTCATTTGTATTTACAGCAAAGTGAATAAAATGTATGTCAGTACACTCATGTTTTGGGGGTTTATGCAATATACTCATACCACTTTTTATATATTCTATGATTTTTCCAGCCTTGTGATAAAAGTCAACAGCTATAGATTCCTCCAAGCAGCTGCCTGAGGATCTGAAATTGAAGGTAATCGAAGCCCACAAAGCCAGTGAAGGCTATAAAAAGCTACCAAAGTGCTTCTGGCTAGCATTTTCCACTCTCTGAAATGTCATTAAGACATGTCAGTTATTGGATGTGGAAGTCAAGACAAGCTGTATAAGACCAAGCAAACTTTCAGATAAAACTGCATGTCTCCAATGCAGAAGGACAAAGCAAAACTACCACATGACTACAGAAAGATTTTAGCTGCACAGGAGTGCTGGCGCCACATTTTGCCGTACACAGATGTGATCAACATTGAAGAGAGAAACAGAAGGAAGCCAAAGAAGACCACATCACAAAAATCAGGATGAGTAAAATGAAGTTATTTTATGCTTATGTTTGGAGGAAAATGATGATGATTTAATGTGAAGGCAACATGCTACAATTTGTTAAGCTTGGATGTGGAAACCTTCTGATTGCATTGCAGCCAGTGGCGCAGTACATATCGTGAGGATAAAAAGAAGAGTGGACACCACTAAATACCAGGAAATTTTTGATGCAAATGTCATGCAGTCAGCAAAGTAAAGAGAAGGTTGATTATACAACACCATACCTTAAGGTCCATTATGAACCACGTCAGGAACCTTACAGTACATTGACTTAGGTAAAAGTTAAAGTTATCTGCAGTGTGAGAATATTCCCAATTCAAGAATAAAAGAATGTGTAAAAGGTGTCACAAGCTGTGAGATTTGCCAGAGGCGGCTGCTTAGTACTGAATTAACACGTGCTGTTACTGTTTTTGTATATATATTTCAAGGTCATCAGCAGTGCAATAACATTTTTATTCTTTTTAATTACAATATCATTGTTGTGTTTATAGAGGTCTTTTGCTGACCAGAATAATTTTAAAATAAATTTTTGATCTCAGGAGGATTTTAAAAAATGAACAATATTATTTATTTATTGCAGAAAGTTCACTCTGATATTAATTTCCTTTTCTTATTCTTATTCCTGTTATCAATCAATAAATACGACAAAGGTTTCCATAGTAGCGTACCTCATTTTGATCTATAAAGAGAAAAGCAGACTGTAGAAAATGACTGCTTTAAAAAACAAAGAAACAAAAAATATTGTTTGAGGAAATTATGCAAATGCAAAATCCATTGTAGTAATGTCACATTCTTTGCCCAAAATTCATGTCGGAGGATTCTGGAGACTGCTGTCCAATATTTGTTAGTTTGTGTGGGATGTGATGGATAGACGTGAAAAATATTCACACAGCTTTCTCAAATGAATCTATTTAACTATGATGTCATTTTTTTCTGCCTTTCTTTTTAAGCTTTACTGTCTAGCTGCACACTTACATATACGAAAAGCAGACGTGGCTCATTAAAAAACAGGGTTTTTGAGGCAGACCACTGCTGTCAACAATCAGAGAAGCCCCGTTCCATTCCAATATCCACTGGTGTTTATTTTGAAAAAAAAATAAAATAGATTTTAGTATTAGCATAGAATAATACTTAAACAGTCATGTCACATACAGTGTCACAGCACTATGAGCTCTGAATGTGTGATGGGGCTAAGCATACGTGTTCACAAGTAAGCGCTGGTGCTAACTCCACAGTGTGTTAGCAGATGTTTGGCTCTGCGTGCGTCGTCTGATAAATCCTCTGCCTTTCTGGCAATGAGAAATGTTGGCTCCTCTCCCTGTTTTATCATGGGGAGACAGCGCAGACAGAAAATCTGACACTGAAAACTCTCATAGCTGTGAATGTGAAACAGCTTGCCCATAATTCAAATTAATGTGTGGAGGAGAAGTAAGGAAATGAACCATCGCAACCAAGATCAGTTCTTATTATAAATTACTCATCCCTTTTTTTTTTTTCTTTACAGGTCACTGACTGATGTCTTTCATTCTCAAATAATCAGAATGAGCTTTAGCTGTGTGGTACCTAAAGAGAAAAAGAAAGTGTCAGAACTGGATATTAAAAAGTGCCTTTCATCCACAAAAGGCAGTACTGTATATTACATCCTACGCCAGAAATCATTTTAGAGACATCCTCAAATATACTTTGTGCTTCTTCACAATTCTATTTCTTAAATTTGCAACGAGTTTCCTGCTTGGAACGAACTACAAGGTTGTCACATATTTGAATACTGGCACGCAGTTCCAGTGCGAGCAGAGCAATGTGACAGAACTCAGTTTTAACTCCAGCAATATGAATCACACACTGCCACGCATGATGCCAGGTGCTCGTACACACAGCAGAGAGCTCCTTTCAGTGGACAAATGAGATTTGTATTAGAGGGATGTGATATAAGATTGCTCGAGTCTGTGTTCAGGTGGAGATGAGCTCCATCCTGTTATCTATAACAGAGCTGCTCATTACTCTGCAGCAGCTGAGCGGAAACAAATGCAATCTGTATGGAAATGCATGCTGCTTAGTCACAATACTGACTTTTGGTAACAGTGTAGCGGATCTTCTGTGTGCTTATGCCGTGTTGTGAGTGTATCAGAGGGAGTACATTAAAAGGACTGACGTCTCACTGTCGCAACTTGGGATCACTGATGAGTTAAACTTGAAGTTGTGCCCAAGCGTTGCGAGTGGGCTGGAGCTCACCCGTTAAAATGCTGCTGTTAGCTTGTTCTATTTATTTGTTTGTTTATACATAAGAATACAATTTGCTGAGCAAACGTGTCTTGGACATCTGTGACACATGTTGTTTCCAACACAGTTTCAGTACTTTTAACTGAGTCTGAACAGTGAAATGGACTCATTTAGACTGGCTCGCATTTACAAGAATTCCCACACTCATTATCCTGTTTGTAACTACCTCTTTTTCACAGTTGGCAGGTTTTATTCATGGTAAATCCAGTATGGCATGAATCCTGAATTAGTAGCTGTGAACTGGTAATGGAGTCCTTCACTCCATTATTCTGTGTGCCAAACTGATGAAGTATAACTGTGTTATGTTTTGGGGATCACTAGTTTGTTCTAAGAGCTCTCTCAGTGCTCGTCATAATTAAAAAGTAAAGTTTCTGTTGGCCTTGTAATGAGATAACAAGGCCAACCGAAACTGGGATTTATCAACAGCTTCTCTGCAGGAAAGGCTGTTAAGCAGACAATACAATAAGTCAGCTATTTTATTTTATTTTTCCCCTCACTCTCCGCTGGAATTTCAGACCTTTTGTTCTTTATTCTCAGCCATTCTAAAATAGAGTTTGATGAAAGGCTTTTTGACTTCAAATGTGACAACATATTCGATTTAAATCCACAGTAGGTAATGTGACTTTGAGAAGGAAACAAAGAATCCCAAATAAATTGTGAAATCGGTAACGCTTTAAAAAAAGAAGCAAATCTTATGCTTTAACACTGCCAAACTGGGGAACAGCTGTTTTGTTTCACTGACCTAAGCAGTTGAGGTTCACGTGTGCTGTGGCAGAATTATTTAATAACATAGTTCACATGTAGTTACAGTGGCTTATTTTAATCCTGAAGTGTCATGGACAGGCTGTGTGACAGTTGGACCCAAGTGCAGGACGCAGAGGCAACAAACTTGAAATTCTCGGAGCAGCTTTAATGCCAAAGTGTTCTTACAAGATTTAAACAACTCGAAATACAAAATCCCAACCAAGGCTGGTCTGGAGTCAGCAATAACAAACCTTGGAAAGTGAAGGAGGGGGTGGGGTGCCCATAGCACAGCTAAACAGAGACCATACCACAACAAAGGAGAAGGGAAAACACAGACCATATATACACACCATGGTAACGAGACAAGTGGGAACAGCTGGGAAGGACAGGTGGCCAGAATGACACTAATGAGACAAGGGGAAGCAAAGCTGAACACAACACACATGGAAGAGGAGACGAGGAACATAAAACAGGAAGTGAATAAACCGGGACACAGAAACACAGACTTGACGCATACTGTAGGGAGAGGGGCACACTGAGGCATCTAAACATAGGAATAATGCTAAGACTTGACACAACACAGGAAGATAAAAACCAGACATAATGCATTAGACGTGGGGCGGGACCAGGCCCGGATTAAGGTGGGTCTGGGCCCCGGGGCAAGGAGATTGCAAGGGCCCCCCCTCCCCCCCTCCCGCTCCGAGCCCATACCAACCCCCCCCGACACACACTCCCCTACAAAAGTCTCTTTCTGCTCTTCCTTCATGCAAAATCATCTACCAACTCATCAAAGTTCAGCTGTTGCACAAACTGTGATTCAATTGCAAGAAGTGAGAGGGAGTTCAGACGATTTTGGGTCATTTTCATCCTGAGCTCATTTTTTATTCGAGCCATTCTGGAGAATGACCGTTCCCCTTCACAGTTCGTAATTGGCACAGTCAAGAACAGTCGAAGTTGCCATATCCTGTAGCCCAGGGGCCCTTTGATTGCTGTCCCCCTAGGCGCTCTAGTCGCCGTACCGCATAGCCCAGGGGCCCTTTGATTGCCGTTTCCTGTGGCACAGGGGCTCTATGGTTGCCATATCCCGTGGCTCAGGGGCCCTTTGATAGCCGTCCCCCGTGGCCCAGGGGCCCTCTGATTGCCGTCCCCCGTGGCCCAGGGGCCCTCTGGTTGCCATATCCCGTGGTTCAGGGGCCCTTTGCCATCCCCCGTGGCCCAGGGGCCCTCTGATTGCCGTCCTCCGTGGCCTAGGGGCCCTCTGGTTGCTGTACGACATGGCCCAGGGGCCCTCTGGTTCCTATGTCCTGTGGCCGAGGGCCCTCTGACTGCTGTCACTCCCCCCAGCCCATTTCAGTTAACCCTTATAGACTAAAGAAGTACAACTAAAGAAGATCCTAGAATAGAGGGCTCTATCGCAATCAGCATCGACATCGGTATCTGGATTGTTGTTGGGCCCCCCCCTGGGCCCCCTGGATCCATGGGCCCCGGGGCGCAAGCCCCACTCGCCCGGTCGGTAATACAGCCCTGGGCGGGACACAGATACAGTTTGCATTTTACTTTCTTTTGTGCGATAAAACCAAAAATACTTCAATCCTTAAAAGTTGTTGACTCAAGATGAGGTCAAGATGTAGAAAGTGTGCAGGATAAAACTGCATGTTCTCTTCACTAGGTATGCAGATAAAATGTATGCAGTGTAAGTTAAAACAGAACTGTTAGTAAGTGCTGTGTGATTACTGAATTCGGTATGGTAATGCATTACATTACATTACAGAAAATGTGCAGCATGACATGGTACATCCAGTGCCATATAAGAGAAAGTGCACTTTGCACTATATTGCAGATGAAACATTTCCCTTCAGAACATGTTCTAAATGACTGGCTTAATATTGAGACCACTGAAAGAGCTGCCATTAAAAATAGTCTATGTAGGTCATCAAACCACTTAAGATTTGAGTACATATTGCTACTTAATTGCTTATTATTTATTTATTTGTGCCTTTTGTGGCTGTTTTTGTTTTTATTCTGATGTTAAAAATTCTACTTTTATAATGTAAGAACAGTAACTATAATACAAGCTGTCTGATGAGACTGATGTAATTTAGAGGTAGCTAACTGAAACATGTTTTATGTGGACCTTCTTTCTCATTTAATTCTTATAGACATATGTTTACAATACTGTACCTTTGTCTCACCATATGATCATCATCTTCTCTTTAACTGACATGTGAAAGATTTACTTTCAGGTGACAGTTCTCGCCTGTGAATGCACGGTAGCGGTTGTAGGTGTGAAATTATTAGACAAACAAAAGAAACAAACAAAAAACCCTCAGGAGAAATAACCATGAAATCGATTTAAATAAATCTTATTAAAGGCGAATGCATTCAATCTGTGGGAAAATGCAGTGGTGGACCTGATTTAAATCATCTATCAAGTTACCACCAGAAATGCTATTTTACTATAATTCAATAATCCGATTGGAGGCGCTTAATAACGGTTCTCTCCCCAAAATATGAACTGACAACCAAATGAAGTTTATATGCAAGGTCAGTAGGAAGCTGAATTACACACAACAGGGAATATCCAAAGTTGAGTTCAGCGTCTGCACACAGTGAAACTACCTGTCAGGTTTATTACTGGGCACCACAGTTTTCTCTCCATTTCAGAAATACTGTCTGATTTAACCTTATGCATAAAAAGGTCACAAAGCAGCGCTACATTAGCTCAGCAAACATCAATATGCGTCAGAACCCAATCACCTACAGCTCTGGAAGTGCTTTCTTCCCAAAGCATAGAAGAAAATCATCATAAAGCATATCCCACAACACACAGGAAACCTGCATAAATTAAACCCATTAAAGTAAATAATTAAAGATGTGGAGGTTTGCTGCTGCAAATGTAACATTACATTTGAACCAGCATCAAAGCCACAGGTCATGTGTGCATGCCTTTTATATATGTATTATGTGTATGGTTTAGTGAATATGGAAGCATGATATACAACCTGCGCTGCATTAGCAACCCTGGAAAAGGAAAATAGCAAATTAAAGCAAATTTCTCCTTCTGGCCATCTGCCAATTTGAGATTTTCTTTTTTTCTTGTCAAGCTTGTGATAAAAGCCTGTGTAAATTATTATATATTTATGCGCAGTAATATTTTGATTTTTTTTGGCATATTTAGAATTTCATCATTTATTTTTAGAAAAGCTAAGTTAAAAAAAGAAGAAAAAAAAGCTGCAGTAGGCTATAAATCAAGCATTAACATCTTACTTCTGAAAGGTCATTCAGGGAGCACAAAGTTGTGACAACGAGCTTCAAATTTAATATGAAACTCTTAACGTCAGCAGAAATACAGCAGAAATGAAGAGCATGATGAGTGAAGAACAAATAACCTGCGTTCCTCTATTCCTCCCTGTTTGTGATTTTCACTTAGATGTGAATACTTTTGTTGAATTTAATTTATTCGCCATATGTATTCATTTCCAAGAAAATTATATTTGAAGTTTCCTTTTCTGTCAGAACTGCAACCACATTACCATAATGCATCTTAGACAGTTTCCATAGAAACAATCTTTCTGAACATTCCTTCATGGACCTGATATTTTTATATTTCTGACTTTTGTCATTTGATGAAATAATGTTACCAAAGTTACCTTCAGTAAATGATAAATATCCACTTAGCTTTAATTACATTGCATAATGATCTATTTTGTACTTATTATTTTGCATCAATGCAAAGTCCTGGCTTTCTTTATGAATTGAAATGAAATGCTGCTTTAATAGTGATTATTAGTAATAAATAATCAAAGTTGAAGCACTGATTCAAATTTTTTCCTCAAATAAAAGTGAAAAAGTACAACATTTCTACCAGCTGTTTTTGTGCAAAGCTAACTGAACTTTGTGCTATGTTAATATAATAAAGTAATAACAGACATGGGAATAGAAACTTTCTTTTTACTTTGTCTCCACACCTAAACAGAAAAATGAGCACAGTCAGGGGGTAAAGTGTGATTTGGCCGGTAGAAGAACACTAAGATTGGTTGTAGTGGCTCAGCATGCGGAAAAGAATCACAACTCACAATCATTTCTATTGAGAGCTCCAGTAGATTTTCTTTGTGTACAGGCTGTGATCAACTGACCTGTGCTTACCTTTAAATATAGCCTCTCTACTTCCTCTCCTCTCCTGTCCTGCCTTTCTTATTTCTTCCTCCTCTCTGAGTGAAGTTGTCTCTTATTCATTCACATACAATACAAAAACTGGACCTGTGTTTGTGTGTTTGCAGTTAGAAAAGTTGTATTTGAAATTATCTAACACTTAATACCTTTATATATATATATATATATATATATATATATATATATATAGTAAAAATTAGTGGATCGATCATTTCTTTGGAAGTGAGTAGACTTACAGATTCAGCAGGGGATCAAATCATTTTCTCCACTGTAAGTGGAGCGTGTTCTTTACCCTGAGAGGTAAATAATCCATGTTAGCCAGAAGAGCAGATTTAGCTTTAAGCTTGAGCGCTCCAGGTTGAGTCATGGACCTTGTGATGATGGTTTTGCACTACAGTGAAGATCAGTCTCCAGGTGAGCCAGTTCTAATGATTACTGTTTAAAGATGTTTAATTGTCTGGCTGAAAATAAATAAACTACTGTCACCACCAATTCTATATTGAGGTCCTCACTATATAGCATCATGCTTTGACCATAACAAGTATATGTAAGTTATTTATTTAGAGACTGTAGATACACAGACAGGTAATGGGTGAAACTTATTAGGATGAAGGAAACAAAAGTGAAAGGATACAAAACAAGAGAAGACTGACAAGGAAATGCAATTACTACAATAAAACAAGAAGTGACTGTAACCATGACAAGAGAATTACACATAGACTAACAGAGAGAGACAAAGACATAAAGGACACACAAGCAAAAAGTAAGCACTGAGAAACACAAGTACAACATTACAAAAGTAAACTAAAGAAACCCTAAAATTTCAAGAGCTGAAAGCTGAAGTTCTTGCTGTCTGCAAATGTCAGCAGAAGTGAGATGATCTGAAACATTTACAGAAATGTATCTGATAAAGCTGCATACAGTATACTGTTATCGTAGATAAAACACAATAAATCAGGACATTTGCAAATTATTTTATGCACAGGGAATTGCAAAATACTTGCACTGTCTGATGATAAAACATAACTGTTTTGAATGAACTCACTTCGTTATTTTGTCACTTTACCTGTGTTCAGAGTACAGAATTGTGTCTGTCCCATATAGGTGTCACAGAGGGCCTATGAATGCCTGAATTGGATGCATCCATAATTAGTGCAATTAACTGCAGCTGTGCTTAAAGATAAGACTATTAAATTCATATTAAGCTATTTTTCAAAATACTCTTTAAAGGGTAATTTGTTTTTTAATTGAATCAAATAACTTCAACATTAATAGTCATACAGCAAATATGTGTTTACTAACTTAATTAACTAGAAGGGCACTCAGTAGAGCGCATACCTCACCCACCCCAAATTTTCTGTGCCAATACATCACTGCAACAGATACCACCCAGTGTTGTCATACTCCATCTAAATTAGTAGAGCCCAACGACTAGACATTTATTGGCAACTTAACAAGTGTAAAATAAAATTTTTTTTTAATTAAAAAAAAATTATATCCACATGAACGGATAATGGCATATACAGTCGGGATGTATTTTATTAAATTTATGTAAATTAAAAAAAAGAAAAACAAACATTTGCCGAGATATGAATTTTATATGTGTGTGTGATTTTTGTGTAGGGTTTTTAGTTGACTTTGCATTACTGTGGGTATTTTGATTTAAAATAGAAAAAAAGACAATGAATTATCAACAGTAATTGTTTATACCTGAGTCCCAAATTGCATGGTGAAAATTTCACTGAGATATGAATTTTAAAGGTTTTGAAACATTTTGGTGACCATGACCTTTGACCTTGAAAATGAAATCATGTGTTCTTGGGCCCCGAAGAAATATCACCACAAAGTTTCATCAATTTTGGTTTAAAAGCTTTTGGGAAACTCTAATCTGTGAATACTGTCACAACAGTAACCACCAAATATAATCAGCTGTTCCTTGTACCAGCCCAACAACTCCAGAGGTTTTCATCAAAATCCGTTCATAAAGTTATCCTGCTAAAAGACAGACAGACAGACTGACTGACAAACACGACATAACCTCCCTCCTCTTGTCAGCGGCTGAGGTCATTTTTGCAGTCACTGAGAGCTAAATTCAGATGCTGGATCAACCTCGTGGAATATATTTCATGTTAACTGCCTTTTATTGATGTATGTTGTTGATATGTTTTAACTTTTGGTATTTAGAAACAGCAGGTAATGTTGCTTAGTATGCTCCACTGGGAGCCATGAGATTAGAAGATAACCATGAAGCAGAAAGCTGTAACAAACCTGTGAAAGGCAACCGCTTCTCCCATTTCCACAAAAAAAAAAGTAAGAAACCAGTACTTTACTTACATGTGTCTATTACATCTCAATCCATGATGCTCAAAAGCTATCACCACAATACAGCAATGTTGCATCAGTGTATGTTTCTGATAATGAGATCATTCTGGGCTAAAATCCCAAGCAAAGCAGCAAAGTCTGTGCTATAATGAGGTTGCAATGACTTTGCAAAGTGAACAAAAAACTTTTCTTTTATGTGTTACAACTTTAATGTCTGAGAACATTAAAGTTTTTTCCCATAAAAATATCAGTGTTGTCTTGAAATTGTATTTATTTATTTTTTTAGTATCATAAATTTATCTTTCTCATAGTTGTTAAAGTAGAAAGCAGATATTTATTTCTTCTATGTGCTGTAATCCTGTATTTTCTTCTGTGCATTTGTGCATCAGGTTTAAAAAAAACCAAAAAAACTGCCAAGGCTGACCTGCTACAACTGACAGCCTGTATAATAGTGATGGTATAGTACTCCTGTGGAGCTACATCAGTCACCAGTGTGAGTGCTTCAATTAAGTGACACATGGAGTATTTCCCTTTGGCAATACTTCTTTGTGCTGCTTACGTGTAGGTGTGTGTTACACTGACCAACCCACTTGGTGTGTTCTTAAAGATTTTACCGGGGTCACGTGATGCACGCTGCTGAATAGTTGCTTACTTTTCGTCTCCTTTCAGGGTCGATGTAAAATTATTATTCAAGATAACAACCTGCCGTGTGAGGTGGTAAAATAATTGTGGTAAGTTGAATAACTTTTTTTTTGCACCTGCTGCACTGGGAAAAAAGAAGAAAGGTCAGAAAGTCACTGCTCATGCTAGCATGTCTGTAGCTGGCCAAGATGACCAAGACGCTGTTACGACTGAAGACCCGGAGCAGAGAAGCACAGTGAGCGATGTGGAAGAAGCTAACATCATCCAAGAATACTAAAGAAATGCTGGACTGTTTTGTAATGCAAATTCCTCATAAACTTTAATTTGATGCATACGTTTTTTTTTAAAAAAGTGACTGTAATAGTCTTGAGTATAGTTTGCTAGCTTACGTAAGAAAGCATAAGAAACTCTCTAAATCCATTTTGATGTCATGAGATTGGTATGAGACTTCTGGCATGTTTTGCATGTCATGTGCATGTTTTATTTTATCATACAGTTTTATATTACATTTGAAAAGGTTACTTATATTGGTTAATGATAAGGTCATGGTTAAGGCACAGGTCGTGGTGCAAAATTTCACACAAAAAAGCAAAGGAGCTTACACAGTAAGTCAATGTTCATCTTGATACATGAAATTCCTTGAGGCGTATAGGATGGTATAGCTTTACATACTGTACTATACAATACTACACACCAGTGTCGTAATTAGCAATAACATTTCCTGTAGGAATACCAATTATTTATTGTTTTTAATTCTAAAAAGTTTCTAATTCTAATCAATACAGTTTATGAAAATTGAAAGTAGCAAATTTCAGACCAGAGCACTTGAAAGCAGGACACGTTTGACATGTCAGGCAAATGAATAAAATTCAGTTCAGTCTATATTAGACTATAATATAACCAGTTCTTTGGTTGTATTAGAAAAAGAAACGGCTGGAAATAGGGGAAGACGTTTAAGAGAAATTCTGTTTGATATGTGCCTCGGCAAAGATAAGAGAGTTAATGAAGTTGGAGATAAGTAATTTAATTTCTCAACCACCTCAGCGGGGAGCGATAAGAGCATAATGGAGGAGAAGAAAATGTTAGCTGAAACTGAAGGAAAAGGCCAGCTTTTAGCTCACATGAAAAGATTTCTGCTGGTCAATAATTAAAACTCATTTCTGAGATGAGTCGTGCAGTTTCAAGCTACAGTCTTGAACTATTATCAAGTAGCTTGTGTGCATTATTTATTTGTGTGTTATGTCTTTCTTCATCAGCATTAATGTTACTATTTACTTGCCAAAAAAGCATGAAAATAGATAAATGTCAATTCAAGCAAATTAAATTGGCTCTAATTAAATGCATGCTGATGGCCAACAGAGTTTATTGGTGAGCAGATTACTTCTTAAATCTGGGGAACATACAGGGATGTGAGATGTAACAAAATATATATGCTTATAATATTAATGCAGACTATTGTGTACTATTGTGATTAACTAAAACTATGGCTATGTAGCTATTTCAAACCAGGACCATCTGTGCCCTCAACCACTTAAAAATAATGAGCAAATTGTAGTCAGATAAATAGATGTGCATCATGGTGGCGTGGTGGTTAGCACTGTTGCATCACAGCAAGAAGGTCCTGGGTTTAAATCCACCATCTGGCCAGGACCTTTCTGTGTGGAGTTTTCATGTTCTCCCCATGTCTGTGTGGGTTTTCTCCGGATACTCCGGTTTCTTTCCACAGTCCAAAGACATGCAGTTAGTGGGGTTAGGTTAACTGGTGATGGAGTGTGAATGGTTGTCTGTCTCTCTGTGTTAGCCCTGTGACAGGTTGATGACCTGTACAGGATGTATCCTGCCTCTCGCTCTATGACAGCTGGGATAGGCTCCAGCCCCCCTGCGACCCTGAAAAGGATCAGTGGAAGAGAATGGCTGGATAATATCAATCCTGATATGGACTGGGTAATGTGTAAGGAATTAAAGAATTCCACATTGTTTGATGGAAATGAAAATTATCAACCTACAGAGGCCTAAATTCAAAGACACCCCAATAATTAAAGTAAAATAAACTATGCAGCAAGCTAGTCCATTTTGCTGAAATTTCATTGCAGCTACTCAAAATGGTACTCAGTAATTTGTATGGCCCCCACGTGCTTGTATGTATGCCTGACAGCTTCGGTGCATGCTCCTAATGAGATGATGGATGGTATCCTGGGGGATCTCCTCCCAGATCTGGACCAGGGCATCACTGAGCTCCTGGACAATCTGAGTTGCAACCTGGCGGCATTGGATGGACCAAAACATAATATCCCAGAGGTGGTTACTGGATCCTGTTCAGGGAGGTTGCTGTGGTCTGCTCTTAGATCCACCAGCCACTGAGCATTGGTGTTATATGTTGCATCCTTCTCCCATATGCTCTTTCAGTATTGTTTCATCTCCAGCCTTGGTGAGGCTGTCCTCATATTGTTCTCCTGCCACTGAGAATACACCTTGAATGGTTCACTGGAGAACATCTGATATAACCAAACATCTCAAGGATCACCACTGGTGTGGTAAAGATCAGCTAGTTGGTTTTAGTGATGGTCACAGTATGGATTGTAATGCTGCATTCACATCTTCTAGTAGACTTTCAGAGGGTACTTCATGTAGTACTGAATACTTACTCTTGCTCCTATTCAATAAACCCATTAAATTGGTCTTTGTGTCCTGCGTGCATTTAAATTTGCCATTTAAATCTGTCAGTTTATTTATCACCACAGCATGATGATTTACCTACCTAATTAAATGCAGTAATGCATTTCTTTTTAAATTTAAAAAGCCCTAAATAATTGATTTGCCAGACTAAAAACCTCTTTTTGTTCCTAAAATACTGATTTCATTAAAACCATGATATCTGCATTATGAATCAAACAAAGATCACTGTATCACAGAACCCTTGAGGGGGGACATAGACTTTATTGGAAGTAGCAAGACCTTCAGTATGCCGTAGCTTTTAAAACTACACAAAAGGCAGCTATGAAATGACACATTAGTTCCTTTTTGTCATTTATAATAATAACAAGCTCGTGGCAGCACTTATCAAACCAGACAGGATGCTGATATCCTTGTTTCTAAATCATTTTAAAGCTGGGCTGAGGTCTCACATTTCTGGACAGAACAAAGCATTTTCTCATCTCAAAGTAATAAATGTTCGCTGTGCCTTATAAGCCAGCAACAAACACCTACAGCTTTGAATCTATGGAGAGAATGAAAAGGGTGGATTTAAGAAAGAGGCCAGGTAAAATGCAGTGTGATTTCCCATCGGAGTAGAAAGGATGAACTCCATGGGATTTCTTACAGCATTCTTTTCATATGGAAGTTTGTCCAGCAATCGACCTAGTGCCATACAGCTTCCTCCAAAGAATGATTACCTACTAAAAAAAGCAGGCCTACTTACATGCCACTTTTTTTTCCTTACCTTTATTTCTTTTTTGTGTGTTCCCTGTTTGAATCCACCTTAAATTCTAACATTTTTCTTTGGAAAGATGGACTGACAAAGTGCCTTTTCAAAGAAATTTGAATGATTAACAGGCACTGATCATTTTCTATTTAAAATGCATTCTTCAGTTGAACTGTGTTTCTTTGACAGCAGTAGCCAGTTATAATATTTATTAAGATTTGAAAAAGAACATACCTTTACTGTTTTTTTTTAAGTAAAGAATGTGTAGCAGTATATGACATCAAGTAAGATTCATGAACAAGGTCATCTTTTTAATTCATATTTCAACCGTTCTCACCCATTCACCTGAGCTGCTTTTACACTGAAGCACAAATCCACTATGTGCTCATTCCATCTGAACTTTTCTTTCTTTTTTTTTGTGAAGGCAAGCTGGGGAAAGTAATTATTAGAAAATTGAACATGAAATTGTAAAGTGAAAGTGAAAGGTAGAAAATGAGTGCAACATGTGCATTACAAGGTCGACAAATTTAAGTGAGGCGGTTGCTGAATGGACAAAGCATTCAGCCGAACAGATTTAATGGAAATGCTGCACAGTCGACTTTCACTTGAATTATTCTAACTAAAAGAATTCTCTCAGTAGATGGAGTGTAAGAAATATAGATGAGGACTGTACCACGTTCCAGCACGAGGTAAACTCCTGTAAAAAAAAAAAAGAAAAAAAAAATGGTGCTAAACAAAAATTGTTTAAAGGACATTTAAATGTTGGACATTTTAATGTTGTCCCATGACCCATGCTGCTTAAAAAATAAATAAATGGGAAAAAAAACACACACTTTTAAGAAATGATTTAACCTTAAATATACAGTAACACAAAGAGCACTGAAAGCAAGTTCCAGAGCTGATCTTTGCCACATGGCTATGGTCAGTTTCCATTTAGAGGATTTTGTAGGACAGGTGTGAACCTGATAACAATTGGCACTGCAACTGCTATTGAGTGATATACATTTTTTTTTCCCACACCAACCAAGCAGAGTGTGACAGATGGAAATGTGAGAAAAAGTGGGTTGGAACAGCTTGCTGCCACACACTCATGCATGCTCTTTCTTTCTCCCTCTCGCTCTCTCTCACACACACAGACACACACATTCTGCAGTCAGTAGGAAGTCTTGAAACTGTCTGCTGCTAGCCCATGAAATAAGCTGCTCCCACACTGTTCCACCATGTGCTTTAATTTTGGGCTTCAGTGGTCAGAACTTCATTCTCTGAGCTGGTTTCTCTCATCTGAACTTCAGAGGTGTGGCTTTCCCCAAACTGACTTTTCAAGTGTTCTCTAAAAAAATCTGTTATGGTTGCTTTTTTTTTTTTATTATGTTTTATTTATTGATTGGTCGATTTAGTCTTTTTCCTGTTTGTTGGGCCCTTTAATTGCTTGTTAGACTCTTTAATATATTGATATTATCAACTTCATATCATGCTATGGCTGAGCTGCATCTGCCAAGAGACTGAATTTTTACATGAACTCTGCATTGTGTCACAAACTGGCTCACTGCCAGTGACAAAGAGGGGAGACAAAAAATGATGAACGTGAGGTATATGGAGTCAGAGGTATCACTAAATGACAAAAGTGCACAGATGAACTAAATGTGTGGTGGTGTTGTCACTAAAACATAAGACATTAAATAAAGTAAAACATGACATGACATGGCATGAATGTCATGGTAAGTTTGGCCTTTTATTTTTTTGGAACTTTTATTGATTACAGAACATTACATAACATTTTCAGTGTTTCAAAAAGCAAAAACAAAGCAGAACGAAACAAGCAAACAAAAAAAAAAAGAAAAAAACAACAGAAAAAAAAAAACAATATTGAGATTGGGCTCTATTCATGATATTAAAGAAGGGTAGGGGGAAGAATAAGTAAATAAGTAGCTAAATTAGGTAGAATTAAAGTAGTAAAGTCGATAGTACCATGGATAGAAGAGTTCTAAGCAAGATATTTAGTGATTGGTTTCCAATGTCTTGTAAAGGAAGGCATTTTTAGCTGTAGCTGAGCAGTCATGTGTTCCATCTTATGTACATGCTTCACCTTCTGTAACCATTGGACAATTGTGGGGGGGTCCGGCTTACTCCAGAATATGCAGTATTTGGTATTGTTCTGGGGTAAACATATGATCAGAAAAACATCTAGCAGAAATAATAAAGGGTCCACTGGAAGATTCATTGCAATAATTTTTTCCAGTTCCTTCTTAATATTAATCCAAAATATCTGTATCTTTGGACAGTCCCAAAAGATATGAGTTTAGTCTCCCACCATGTTGCAGTTCCTCCAGTATTTATTCCTGTGTTGATTCTTAGATATAAAGGTTGTTCGAGGTGTCCTGAAGAACCTCATTTCGGTCTTCCAGTCAAATTCTTTCCAAAGTTAGCTTCCAATCCCCTTGTGGCATTTAAGGCATGTGTCCTCCCAAGAGTCGTCGTCCATTACTCTATTTAGTACCAGTTCCCATTGATGTTTGATATGTTGTGTGTCATCAGACATGTCCAGTATTAGTTTTTTATACAGAAGGGAAATATGCTTTTTTGTTACAGGTTGGTGTTCAGACAGAAATATGAGGTGGTTTTCTGTGTGGGAGGGTTCCTTTCTGAAATATTCACAATCTGTGTGTTTTGTAGCATAACTTCTAATTTGTAAAAATCTATATAGATCACTTTGGGGTAGGTCAAACTCATCTCTGAGTTGTATAAATTATTTAAATACCTGTCCATTGAGGAGTTGACTTATCACAGTCAAGCCCTTTTCTGCCCATCTCGTATAAGCTCTATCAGATAGAGGTGGTAGGTACTCTATATTTTCTATAATAGGCATAGCCCTTTACAGTGCTACACTACTAGTTTCTTTTGGACAGCGTTCCATATTTTCAATGTGTTCTTAATCCATATGTTTTGGTTTTAAATTTATATTGAGACTTAAGACTCAGAAAGGGGAGTGTAGATAGGGATATTCCAGGCATGGAGTTGTTCAATAGATATCCAACTTTGTTCTGGGTCCTTTACAGTCCATGCCGACGCTGTACGCATCTGGGCTGCCCAGTAATAAAATTTTAGGTTGGGTAGGCCAAGACTACCTTTCTCTTTTGTTGACATCAGTATTTTCAATCGTATTCTTGGTCTCTGGTTATGCCATATAAATTTTGAAATTAGTTTTTCTAATGATTTAAAAGTGCCTTGTGTTGATTATTTCCTCCATCTGGTATTCCCTGTATGAGTGGGTTTGATCTTATTAGCTCAGCTAGCGGCTCGATATAGAGTGCAAATAAGGAGGGGGACAAAGCATCACCCTGACGTGTGCCACAACTCAGAGGAAAAAATTCTGAGCAATATCCATTCACTCTGACTCTGGATCTGGGATTTTTATAAAGGGTTTTAATAAATGTATGATTTAATCCCATATGTCCGAGAGTATGTTCGAATGCCTTCTCAGTGTCTAAGCCGACAAGCATCGAAGGGGTATCTCTTTTAGCTGCCAGTGATTGTAGGTTTAGGGCCTTCCTAACATTGTCGGTTCCCTGTCTGTTACTAATAAAGCCTGTCTGGTCTGGTTTTATTAACTTTGAAATGTATTTTTGTATCCTATTCGTTAAATTGGAGGTCAAGATTTTGAAATCTACACATAGGAGGCTGATTGGTCAGTATGAGGTACATAAAGCTGGATCTTTGTTTTCTTTATGTATCACACTTATCACCGCCTCTGACCAACTCTAATCTTTTAATTTCCCTCTCAAATTCGTTCTGTTGGGCTAGTCTCATTTTTTTTATTTTGGAGGCGATAGCAATAATATTGCCCCTCATCACAGCCTTGGCCCCCTCCCACAGAGTAGAGGGGGAGACAGTGTTATTATCATTAGATTTAAGACAGTCTGATAGGCTGCTGTGAATTTCTTGTTTAACTATTTCATCATTTAGCAATGATACATTTAATCTCCAATATTTAAATTGTTTCTTTATTCCTATATTTATCTTTAAGATGACTGGGGCATGATCCGATATAGTAATTGGTTCTATGTCTCACTCTGATTGTGTGTGTATCTGTTCCTGATATCAAAAACATATCTAGCCTGGGGTAAGTCCCATGCACCTGTGACATAAAAGTGTGTTCTTCTCTCCTCGGGTGGATGTGTCGCCAAACCTCCACCAAGCCCAGTTCACTTATCGCTGTACGGAGGGCTATTGTTTTTTTAACTGCTCTTTTTCCAGAGTGGAATGATTGTACAGCACACATATTTAATGACTTAAAAAGACAAGAATTTGTGCACAAGTTTAAATTTATTTTGTATTTTCTCAAATCCACACAGGGTCAAAAGTGTATATGAAGAGTTCAGATGCAAATCCCTCTGAAGCCGCCTGGACAGCTTTCTTTTAAAAGAGCATTTTTTTCTTTTTTTTTTTTTTTATCTGGCTCTTTTGGTGAAGTTCAGCAATTTCATTTTACAGGCAATGGTGAAGTTATTATTGAGAGAGCAAACTACCTTTTTTTTTTTTTTTTTTCCAAAACTTTACCTACTTTTTAACAAATACAGAGCATCTTTTTTTTCTGCAAAAGTCCACTTCTTCTACATAGACATAGTTAAAAGTGACAGAGGTGTTGTACATTTGTTGTGTTGTACATTTTCGGATAAGACATGCAATTTTTCTCTTCAGTCCGCCCTCTGCCCAGTGTGAATGAAGGCAAAAGGCCCAAATATTAGACTATCATAAAAAGATTTCTACCTAGATTCACACAGTACAACCACAAAAGCACAGAATGGTAGCATTTTTTCTTTTTTTTACAATAACAAAATAATAGATACTACTCCGCAGTGGTCATAATGACAAGGGACGCAAACGGGGGGTAGGCACCACCCGCATGCGTGTACCCGCACCGAGCTGCCGACCTTGTGAGAGACCCTTGGCAGCGAAAGAAACGGGAGCGCTGCTGGCTCCACACTGTCCAGCGAGTACGCTCAGCAGCCAGTAATGATCCTTCCGCATGATCACCGACAGAAATCTCATTACGACTTTTACTTCCTTTAATTAGTCAAGTTTTTCTGCACACAAAATAACACTAGACTCACCTACAGCTGTGCTTACAATCTGCTCACCACCAAAAAAAGCGGCTCCTCAAAGCAGCAGTGCAAAAAATATTTCTTCTCTTTCTTTTTGAAGGCAATAGGAAGTGGCCTTTAGAGGCTTTTGACGATGTAAGGATAATTCAGGCATGGTGGAGACAGTATTTAGCGGGTTATGATGTGAAATGATTTGTGTGTAATACATGAGGAAAGGATTCTGTAAATGCCCTTATCTCAGTTTTGACTTAAGTGGCTTTTAGCAGCTTTTGCATCTGAACTCTTCATATATACACCCCCATTAATATTTGGTTAAATATTCCTTAGCAAGCTGCACCTCGAACAGACAGTTTTGGTAGCCATCAACAAGTTTCTGGCATAATTCTGGCTGGATATTTGAGCACTCTTCTTAGCAGAATTGTTATAGTTCAACTGGTTGGTTTAGTGGTACACACCTGGCTTTTTAACCATAGTCCATAAATTTATAATGGCACTGAAGTCGGGGCTTTGGCAAGACTATTCCAGAAGTTTGAAAACCAATGCTCTTGAGGCAAGATTCTGACATAGTCTTGTCAGAATCTGGCTATCCTTAGCACTGACAAAGAGCAAATAGAGCATCTCTGTCTAACTCACTGAACTTGTTGGCATTCCTTTGCTAGAGACCCCTAAAACAACTTTTTCTCTTTAACAATTTCCTACTGATACTGCTGCACCCCTAGCTTTCCCTGTTCCGTTTTGTGCTTTATTTTTTTCCAAGCTCTACCTCTCTTTGACATCAGAGGTACTCAAGCTATAGCTGCTATTTTAACTGTAGGTTATTCTGTTGTTCAAATGTGAAATGACCGGTGCTAGGGAATATATTGACTCCTGGGCTGCTAGTGGGCTTCTCACAAAGAACTCCTGCCTTAATAATGTTCACCAGGTTTGAGAGCCTGCTCCTTGGTGCACTGCTCCAATGCTGACCATAAAGGAGCCTGGATACATTTCTTTACAACTGAATCCACAGTTGCAAAATCAACCTAACAAAGTAGCTAGAAACAGAAAATCTGGGGTAGCTAGTGAGCAGGATATCCACTCTAATATCTCATCTAACTCCAGCCAACACCAGGGAGGTGAACACAGCACCCAGGAAGCTGGTGGCCCTTTCACAACCATGGATGTGCTCCAGAGCTAAAAGTTCTAGCCATATTCACCACCACCTAAAGACAAAAATAGCATGAGTTCCCCTGAGAAACTCCAGGGAAAGCGGAAAGATAGATACCATCACTCCAACTGACACCATGGAACCCCAGATACAACCCAATCATAAAGTGAACCAAACAATTTAGCTTATGATAGTAGAGGACTAAATGCACCTCACTCCTAGCACCTAGGAAAATGAACAACATACACAATTCTGAAAAATCTCCTTCCTAAATGAAGTAGGATATGGACAACAAAGGACAACAAAAGCAACTGCAAAACAAACCAAATCTACAACCAGGTCAATTACCTTCGATTGCCACTGACAGGAAGTAGAAAGATTAGCCAAATCAACATGCACAGCCGAACTCAGCCATGAAGCTAGCTTTTTCCTCCTACCAAATAGGCTGGATCTCAGACAACCCCCACTTGTCACACTAATGAAATCAGTAGAAGCATGCTTTTAAGCAGCATATAGTCAAGCAAGCCTGGTGTGGGTGGTATAAAAATACAGAAATAATAACAGTTCATAAAGAAAATAGACAATTATAGTCCTGAAATCAATGATTTGTACTGTTAAAAATAATAATTTATATATGACTTTAAAGTAGGGTCAAAGAGGAAAGATAGAGATTCAAGTCACTGCTGTGTGGCTGTATTATACCGAGATTATTACTAAGGGAAATCGTCAGCAGAGATAACCAAAGGTGCCACTAGTATTTTTGTCAACTTATGAATACTCAACTAACAAGAAATAATTGTAGTGAATAGATTTAAATATCAGTGAAAAGCGGACCTCTAAAACTTGAAAATTAGTTGCTTAAGAATTTGATTGAGGTCGGTTGTTTTTGTTTTTTTGCTACTATAAATTCTTTTGAAGCCCACTATATACAGAAGTATGGATGCTGTAAAAAAAGATTATGCTAATATGGTATGTTTTAGCATCTTCCAAACGCATGTTCCAGCACATTTGAAAATCGGTCCTTCTTTATGACAGCAATTCCATGAAATCGCTGTAATTAGAACATTAACACTGCCTTTTATTCCCTTCAAAACAAATTTTATGAAGCTCCACGAATGACTGCAGCACATGTTTTTCCTTCTGTTACATGTATGTCCAAGAGCAGTGCCCTTAGAGTCTGTTATGCTGTACAGTATAATGAACAAATAAAATGTATTATAGGTCTCTGTTTTTAACCTTACACCAAACCCCCAAGATAAATCCTTCATTTATGTCAGTCTGTATTGCACTTATGACCACTTCAATCAGGCTAAAAAAGAACAGTTGTGTGTACCATATTGTGAATGATGTCAGAAAATTTGCTGTTCACAGCTGTGCTGACGCACAAAATTCAATACAATCTATAACAAATGGATTGTGGATTTGTAATGATGTTCAGAGCTGCTGGCTCTGGCTAAAATTAAATTAGTCTTGCAGTCCAGAATCTCCACCCTCTCCGCTTTCAGTCAAGAGCCCATTAGTAAACCAGTGACAGACTCCATTCTGTTCCAGAAATATATGGCCCTTCACTGGCCTTGTTTGATTACATCGCTGCTCACCATTTCTCTTTTGTGTGTCCACGAAAGGACCTTTAAAGTCAAGTTACTTATTCAAGTATTGGTTCCTGGATTGATTTCTATGTTGCTTTTCTCATCATTAGCATTGAACGTAAGAGAAAAGCAATGAAAACAGATGGCTTCTTTGCATTTTCTCCCTATTTCAGCACAACAGCAAAGATGATTTTTTGCTCCCCCGCAGCACAGCCTGAGCTGAATACTCCTAAAAGGAGTTGATCAATTGTGTAACCTCCATGGTGTCATTGGAAACCCGCCTTTGAATTTCTCAGCCATCTGGGGTTAATTATGTATCAGAACGTGAGACATGTGAGCTACCTCACATTTAAACATTACATGCAGTCCTCATCACATCAATACAAGGCACTGAGTTGGTATATAAGAATCTAACTTATATAAAATATAAGCTTATTCGTCTGCTTGGCTATATTGTAAATTATGTCTATACCTGAGTATTTACAAAAGATACACATACATACATACTTATTTTCTTATCCCTTTCAGCAGGAGGTGTGCGCCGACCTCCCCTCTGACACTTTCTGAATTGGAATTTGTGGAAAAAAATCAGGATAAAAGATGAGGCTGTGATACTTCTCTCCCTGCTCATTCATCGGTGTCACATTTCACCTGACAACAAAAGGGATTCGTGGACATTCACTTGTGCCCACACCCCAGCTCTCTGTGCTCGTCAATGATAAGAAAGAGCATAATAAACTGGTCATTTTATCTGAGACAGGTGGCTGAGTGACATGTTTGATTTTTGAAGCGCACAGCTTTGTGTTGCAGTTGATGCTGTAAGACAGAGACTCTGTTTACATCAGCCTTAGATAGATCAGATACTGCTGGGATGCCAAATACCCAAACTGCAGTTTTATGTAACATATCAAAGCGTGTCTCAGTGTCCACATTTCGACTTTTGCGACTCCAACATAATGATGTGGAAAACATTATCTAAGCTGTTTGTATAGCTTCCTGTTTTTCCAGGAGGTCGTGTGGCGTAAAACCGAATGTATACATCATATTAAATGCAGCATATGAGACCTTTTTTTCCTTCTCTTTTAGGGCTTCCTTAAAATACCATTTTATACTGACAGTCTCAATCTAAATGTTAATCTTGCCCAACTAATGAATCAGTGCACACTTCTACTCTGCTACACATTATAAAAATGTACCCATACAAATGTGCAACTTCCCCAAATTTCTGATTTACGTGAATACTGACTCTGCTGTTGGCTTATGAATATTTAATGGGGGAAAAAGACTATGTACTCATACTTACTGAACAGCAAACATAGGTAATCATGGTATATGTTAGCTGTTAAAAAGCCAGTATTCTCCCATCACCCTCACTGTTTTACATGAAAATTTAATTTTTTTTTTTTTATGAACACGAACAAATTGGAGCAATTTTGGAATCGAATTATGTACACAGACATGGAAACTTTATAAAAGGGTCATCCACGTACATTTTTGAACTCCAGAGGTAATGACCTTCTACAGCAAACACACGGATCCCATTGACAAACAAACACTGCCATGTTTGTCATGCAAGCTGAGCAGCTGTGATAATCCTCATCTCTCTGCTTGTTATCTAAACAGGTAGCAGCATATGCATACATTACCAGTTTGCAACTCTGAAGTGCGGTTGCTAGAGGTGTGATAATAGCAGTGTGATCGACTACTTATCTCGATAGTGTAAATGTTGTACCTTTTGTCTACCTCCAGTGAAGGCAGAGTTAAGCTGCAGAAGGCCAATATGGGGCTGATATGCAAATGCTTGCTATGCACATGTAAGATGACATGTTTAAGTATTCAGGGCTCAGCTTGGATACTTTGTATGCTACCTTGAGCTGGGTAGCATCATATTTTGACAACAAAGACAACTGGAGTAGATGGATGACTTCTCAAAATAGCTGTAAATCGATATTTACACTGATGTGAGCAATGCGTGGAGAACATAGCCTCCTCATTTCAGTGAAACCATGACTTACATAAGGGCAATATCAAAAGACAAAAAAAGTACCGACCAAACAAAAAAAGCAAGATTATCAACATTGCTCAGCTTTTACTGTAACGCAATATGTTATCATCTAGCAATGATGCACTTTATTTGCAAGAAGACCAGTGACAGCATCTCTCCTCATAAAACAGTGGACAGAATGGCAGCACCTGTGATAACTTATTAGAACCCAATGTGCAGTGTATGACAAGCTTTGAAATGTAATAATATATTAATGAAACTGACCTTGACGGATCATACATCATCATCATTTTGCCGGCGCCTGAAACAGCACGCTCCCACCAAGGTATTCCCCCAAGATTTTGGTAGGAATGCAGGTAAATATATCCTTGTCTTAAATTCGCATGCTAATGTTAGCATTTATTTTACAGCAGAAGGGAGGTCTGGGTGTGGAGGAAAAACACGGCAAGCCATTTATCTTCAATATGCCTGATCAAAGAAAATAAATGGAACCAGCCCCAATTACCAACTCTAGCAGATACAATTTTTTTTCCATGAGAATGTAGACAGCGCTACTTTTTGCCATTTCTTTATTATTTCAAAATTCAAAAAATGAGAGTAAGGAGGCATACATTCATCTTTTTCTTCTATAAATAGCAGGATGAAATTCTTAACCTTTAGTTTTTCATTATTTGTAAAATAATCTTTAAAAAAAATGCATTTGTGTCATTTTATTAATTTAAGTCTCTGGGCATGCAGGGTTGTTTTATTATTAAAAATTAAAAAAGAAAGAAAGAACTGTTCTTGTTAGCTTCCTCTCACCTGGTGGTGGTTCTGCCAATAAGAAATAACTAAATGGAATAAAATGACTGCTAATCCTCCAAACATGCTCCTCCCCCAACAGGTACCACATTCTGTAAATGTGTTAAACTGAAATTAATTGAACAGCTAGCCAAAATGACTAGCGGTACTATAATCATTGATAGCTCAACACACAAATCTGCAAGAAAAATAGCTCGGTGTCAGTCAAATCCTGGGAGATATATTCTATTATACTCTGTACGTTCTGTCAGCTGCACAGTCTCTACTCAAAAACGCACCAGTGGAGTCTGGGATATCACACACTATGGAAAAATGAAGGACTGATAATATTATCAGCTTTGCAGACAGATAAGTTGTACTTTTATTGTATGGGGAAATATGTATTTCAGTAAAAATTTTCTATATATTTTCTGATATGCGTGACAGTCATCAGCATGCATTCACATCTTCAACAGTCCCAAATCATAAATCGCACCACTGCCTGCCATCTTTATTTCATTCATCCCGCTCATCACTGATGGACTGATGACAGTGAGGAAGATTGTTTTTTTTGACCGTCTCATCAATCAAATTTAATGCCTACTGATGTTTATGAGTTTGCACATTAAAGGAAACACACACCTTTGGATAATCTTAATGCGCGCTACGATTCACTCGTTATCTAAGGTTATTCTTTGATGTTCTTATTTCTGTGATGTATTGCACCAGTTTGTACAGGATGATTTTGTCTCATGCCATGTTGTGATGAGCAGTTCTCTTTCATGTGTGTGTGTGTTTTTTTTATGTTTGTTTTTTATGAGAAGTGATGCATGCATTTAAGTGTACATATGTTCTTATTTACTTTTAAGTGCACCATAAAGATCCAGCTGCATGCTTTCTCCTTTATTGAGTTTTCCTGTTTATCACTGGCTATTTCTGTCTGATCATACAGAAATTCTTCTTCCTGCTTCCTGCATTTATTCAGAAACAAATTCGTAGCCTAATGTTCTTTCTCTAGAGAGCAGCAGAGTTGAGCAGACATAACTGGACATACTCTTATTTGATGGGGACAGAAGAATGAGCTAAATGTCATCATGCACAGATGAAGAATATAATACATTAACATGTGTTTTCTATATTTCTGTGATCTTTTGGCATCACTTTAGCAGATGTATCTTTGAGTGTGGCGATGTTAAAAATCTGTAGTCTGTATTTTAAAAGAACTAATCCTCTCAGGACTTTGTGTGGTGGGATAATGAGGAGAGGATGAAGGGGACAAACCACCTGAGTAATCCTCACTGCAGGAAGCTTGAGAACTTTAAATAATACATTACAAACTGATGAGGTTGACAGCGTTCTTAACTGAGACAGACAAGTTTTCACAAGGAACCAAATAATCAGTTTGTGGCAGCCAAGGAGAAAAATAAGCCAACATGAAGTTAACATTGCCAATAAGATTCTTTTTGTCTGAGTGCATTCCCATATTTAGAGTGTGTTACCTAGGGTGTTTATTGCATCCCAACAATGTGCCACTCCACTGAAGAGAGGGGACTAAATGAAAAACAGAACACCAGGTTCTGTTTTACAAAATGGCAATTAAAAGACACCTTTATTATATTTATTTTAAAAACTCATGCAAGGGTGAAAAGACAATAAAGAGCAAGGGGAAAGGAGACATTAACAGCAGCTGCTGAATCGCCTCAGGTATTGGGAACCAACTCATAAGATCACTGAGGGCGGCTAAGACAGCAGGAGGGTTTCACACAAGATTTGTTCAGGAAAAATAGAGAGAGGCGGCCACATGTGTCCGACAAACACTGTAATCTCGAGTTCAGGATTCAAGTCTGTGTTGGCAAACCTAAATGTATTTTCATGCCATTTATCTGTACAGTAAACAGTACCGTGAAAAATAATTTGCCCCCTTCCTGTTTTTGTGGGTTTTTTGCATATTTGTCACACTACATGTTTCAGATCATCAAAAAAAAAAAGAACTTCTGTTAGACAAAGATAACCCGAGTAAATACAAAATGTATTTTTTGAAGCATGATTTCAGTTACTAAGAGAAAAAAGCTATCCAAACCGACCTGGCCCTATGTGAAATCGCATATACATTTATATATACACTATTAGATTCTTCAGCAGTGAAGATCACAACTTAACCAAACAACAAATACACAACACATGTAGCATCTATAACGAAAATCATACAAAAAGAAATCTGGCTATCATAAGTTTTGGTCTCCCAGTACTGGCTGAAAAATTGATTACAGTGACTACACACTGTAGGTGGTAACCGCTGAGGGTGAGAAGGGTGCAGTGTTACACACTCGTCTTTTTGACATTTATTTACATGACATTTTATTCTTGAGCAAATTCGATCAAAATAAATAATACTGGCTCAGAAAATAGTCTCATTGCAGTCCTGTTGGTTTTCTTTTGGCTCTTTGGCCACAAATTCCTCTACGCAGGAAAAATGCCGGAAGGCAGTTTCATGGTGAGCAGTATGGATGTTTGCTGTTAGCACAAACGCACCCCTGTTACTATGTGAGTGCATCCTCAAGGAGTCGTTGGTTGTTTTTAATCCTTTTTTCCTGTTAAATAAGCAAATCTAAATTTGAAGTCTCCATTGTATTAATGATGATGTTTACATAAATTCCTAAAACGTTAATGTCAAATATGACATTTTTTTTAATATGAAAAATGCAATGAGCAGGGCACGGCAGGACAAATAACTGCTTCAATTTTCCACAATTCATGTCACCCTTCTGGGTAACTTAACAGATATAGTGTTTAAAAACCCATTACAATTATCCCATTATACCTGTGTCTATTACACAATTTACCCCGTGTCACCAAAAAACTCATTTTCATTGAAGCTTCTCACAAAAGTAGTTCATATTTATAAGCCTGTGAACCACAGCACATCAGAGGGAGAAGCCATATGGCTTAGATCAAAACCTCCCCTCGACTGAAACGAAAACTCTGCTAATTAAACGCTTCCCGATTAATTCAGCCGCTCTAATTAGATGGGAATTTATTCCACATCAATATTTCACTATGTCAGCAGAAACACCGGCTGGGCCACAGGAGAATGGAGAATACAGCTTCTTCTTTTTTTTTTTTTTTTTAACCAGCCTGCCCTAGCTCCCCATCACACTTCACTACTACACACACACACACACACACACAGCAATTGTGTGTTCACACATATGCACAGCTGCCCCACTTATTTAATGTATTTTTTTTAACACTGATGAGTCATTTTCCTTGGCGACTGATTTTGAGGGATGGAATGACGCAAGAAATGAAAAATCAAAAGTTGATCGAGTATTTAGCGCTTAAACTGCCACCAAATAGCCTCCAGTGTTAGATGTGCCCCCTCTTAATGACTGCCATCATCAACTTAATTATGTTTTTATTTAAATTAAGTCCACCTAAAAATCCTCACAAAATAACAACTGCTTTTGGTATTAAATCATTGCCTATTTGATTATGTTCTTATGTTGTTCTTGATTAAAACCCATGAGGATGATGCATTCTGTTGAATGGCTTATAATCCAAAAATGAAGGTTGGGTAATAATTATATATTGTTAATTTTTTCTGACACTTTAAATAATATTTGAAAGTTTGTGGCAAAGTGGGAATAGTATAAAAATAAAACCATGAGCCATTTGGGAAAAAAGAACTTAAAGCAAAGATGAGCTTATTTAAGGCTTCTTTTGAATGAAATAAATAAGGCCTTTATTTTGTGTGGCATTACATTCAACCTGTTACAGTAGAACTCGATTCCATTTGCTGGTTTTGTCTGATTTATTTCAAATTTTACTGCATTCTGCATGACTGCAGTTTCCTGCTGCGTCCAACACTCGTAGCTCCTCTGCTGTTTCACTGCCCACTGCTCTACAGCAGCCGCATTTGTAATATATTTCAGATGTGTTTCTCTGATTTGTATTTATTTATTTATTGCTTGTCTACAACATACTGAATGTGTATTTATAGCTTGTTTGGCTAATAAAAAAGAAATGTCTTAAAAGTGAAGTTTGGTAATGAAAAAAAAAAAGAAATCCATTTTATTCCATAGCTGAGGGATTGTGTTTGTTTCTGTTTGACACTTGATGCTTTCATTTCACCAAGGAGGTGTTTGTGTTGTTTTCTTTGGTACATTTCAAGTTTATTTTATTTTTTTATGGTGTGATGCCTTGTCAAAAATAATTGGAGCTAGTTGTTTGGATTTTCTAGTAAGAACGAAGAGCTATTTACATTTTAAGTGTAAGACGCAGGTTTGTATTCCTAATGAGAATCTGTAACTGTACATTTCAACGAAGTAACACAACTATGATGTGAATGCTGAGCACACACAAGCTAAACAGCAGCCATCTTTTGACTCGATACTTTTTACAGATGAGTGATTAATATAAAGCATTGTTTAGATTGATTGAAATAAGAGCAAAATACACGGATCTACCATAACATTGTGACCACTGACTGCTGAAGTGGATAACACTGATTATCTCTTCATCGTGGCACCTGTTTGTGGGTGGGATATATCAGGGAGCAAGTGAACATTTTTTTCTCAAAGTTGATGTGTTAGAAGCAGGAAAAATGGGCAAGCGTACAGATATGACTGAGTTTAATGAGGGTCAAATTGTGATGGCTAGACGACTGGGCCAGAGCATCTCCAAAACTGCAGCTCTTGTGGGGCGTTCCCCGTCTGCAGTGGTGAATATTTTTTAAAAGTGGTCAAAGGAAGGAACAGTGGTGAACAGGGTTGTGGATGGCCAAGGCTCACTGATGCATGTGGGGAGTGAACCCTGACTGCCCAGACCAGTCAGGGTTCCCATATTGACCCCCGTCACCCATCGAAAGCACCAACAATGGACCAGAGAGAATCAGAACTGGACCACAGAGCAGTGATTCTAATGAATCACGTTTTCTTTCTGAATCACGTGGATGGTCGGGTGTGTGTGCATCATGTATCTGGGCAACATCTGGCACCGGGATGCACTATGAGAAGAAGGCAAGCAGGCAAATGCAGTGCAATGCATTGGGCAATGTCCTGCTGGTAAACCTTGTGTCCTGCTATCCATTGGTGAAGAGCATGTACACCCTTTCATTGAAATGGTATTCCCTGATGGCTGTGGCCTCTTTCAGCAGGATAATGCACCCTGACACAAAGCAAAAATGGTTCGGGAACAGCTTGAGGAGCACAGCAACGACTTTGAGGTGTTGGCTTGGCCTTGAAATTCCTCAAATCTCAATCCTATTGAGCATCTGTGGGATGTGTTGGACAAACAAATCCGATCCATGGAGGCCCCACCTCGCACTTTTCAGGAGTTAAACAAACATCTTGGTGCAGATACCACAGCACACCTTCAGGGGTCTAGTGGAGGCCATGCCTCAGCGGGTCAGGGCTGTTTTGTTTTATTTATTTTTACCATATTAATCCTCTGGTATTATCTCTACTGACATCCCAGTAAACCCAAAATACCAAACATGTTTTCATGCAATTGCAATAATCCCACAATCAACGCAAATGGTTTGGATTCTGCCACCTAGTGTTCTCATGAATGGGTGTGGTTAAGGCACACTCGCAAACCAGCCCTTTAATAACACTGAAAACAATGAGAAGATTAACATTATCCTAAAATAAAAATTCAGAATGTTGTGAAACAAGTGAAGCGATGAAGCAAAAATAACACAAGGAACGGCACCAAAGAAAGCAACGGTTTGATGATCAACAAATCCAACAGAGAGCAAAGTGGGTGGTTTGCTGCTACACAGGAATCCCATTATTGATCCAGCACAAATCACTCATAACAGCACATTTGAAGCTTGTGTAAGAATAATTCTAAACAAGGCAGTGATATAACTAAGCACTTGGGCTGCTATGCGAGCGAGTGGAAATACAAGTCTGCGGTGCAAAACCACTTTAGCTTCATTAGCAGTGTGAAACCAGTAATTCAATCAGTCTGCCGGTGAACTTTGACTATACAACAGCGTGTGTTCTGGTCAAATCTCATGGATAAAACAGTTTAACTTAATTCCTGAGAAATAATAATCTGAGCCACAAAAACTAGAAATGATTTTATATAATAAACATATTTCTTTGCTTTATTTGCATCATGAATCAAAATGAATGTTTCAAGAAAAAGGGAACTCCACTCTGCTCTTTCGAGCCTCACATGAATACAAATGGTAAATTGACCAGTTCCTCTATATATATATATATATATATATATATATATATATTATATATATATATATATATATATATATTTATATATATATAATTTATATAGGCATACAAATGACCACCTATTGTACTGCAGCATGTAGCATCATCATCATCAGTTGTGCTAAACTTTTAAAACCTAGGAGGAAGATTTGCACTCAGGTTAACTCAAACCTGTTACTGTTTACCAGACCTAAATTGACACCTTGCACAGCAGAAGGTAACTCAGTCATAATACAGCTATTGCATTTGATTTTTGAAAGTATACTGTTCACAAACAGGCAAAAGGTTTGGTTGTACTGCATCATTTCTTACATAAAAGTGCAATTTAAATGTTTAACAGGTTTATAAAGGTTCCAAAAACACATAGAGGAACAGTGAGCAGAGGAGCAGACAGCATCCTTTATTGTCAAAAAACAAATCTGTGTGAACTTCCTCTGTTGCTTTTCAGGTGCCTGTGGTTTTGCTTCACTTCCTTTCTCGCCCATCATACATCCAAACAAACATGTCATTCTGAGGGTGATAAATAGGACATACGCATTTTATCAAGCTGAGAGGACGATGGACAAGTTGCTGTATACTGAATAGTTAAAAGGATCCTTAATAGCTCTATGGTGCCATTTAATTCTGAGAAGATAGCTCATTCGTATTTTATGGTCTTAGTTCTTGAGGTGGATGTCCTCCATTCTGGGCTCTAAAAGTCTCACAAGGTTGGGATGTTTTATGTGCTTTGATGACCAGTGAAGTGTCCCTCCAAGTAAATGCCTTGCACATCACTCATCACGTCAGGGAGTGGCTTAGTAGACGCACTCAGCAGACACCATCCTCGCAAAGAAATCTTGGCAAGCTTCAGCAACATAAACTCAAACATCCATCATTCCACCTGTTTTCTTAACCGCTTATCCGGTCCAGGATCACAGGAGGGCTGGAGCCTAATCTGGCTGGCATAAGGTGAAAGGTGGAACAGCTTGCCAGTCTATTGCAGGGCTTAAATTCAAACATGCATTAGGAAATTTTAGCTTATAGATGAGCAAATAGTAAAGGTGTCCATTAGTGTGCCCCACTGACTGGGAGTAGCTGTTTGACGGTCTGATACACTCAGGAGAAAGGCAGCTTGAATGATTAGGGCTAAAATGGATCCTACCTGGACCCAGTATATGCAGGCACAAGTTGTACTTTTTTAAGAGTTTGTGTATTGTAAATACAATCCAGAATACACATGTAACATGTCACTCAAAACCCGATGTCAATCAACCAGGACACACATATTAGCCAGTTTATAACTCAGTGTTAAAGATTTATGTATTTTGCCCACCATATTGCTAAGTGTACTGTAACAATAAAACTCTAAGGAGAGAATTCTTTAAAAGGGCCTTGTGCTCTTATTTTTTTACAGTGAGAGAGCAGAGGTTGTTATAACCACAAGGAGATCAAAGTAGTAAAAGCAGAATAGCTGGGAAACTAACTTTGGTCCACAAGGAAGGATTATATTAGTTTGAAATTAAGCTGCCCTGTGGACTGTACCAAATGGCTCATCCTCACCAGCCTAATATCTATTAGCCTTACTTGCTTGAAGATTCATTATGAACAGCAAAACACCGTCACTTAGTCAGCCATTTAGTTTAATGAGACAGTAGAGCTGTCATATGTCATACAATCCTGTGGATCTGATCTAGATAATTTTGTTTCTTAATCATTTATTAATTCTTTAATTCATAATTCTTATTTATTCTTTAACATAGAAAATAATATAAATTTCTTGCAGTTCTGAAGTTTTATGCTGTTCTACAGCATTACCGTGTGTTTAATTGAGTTATAGCAGAAATTGATAATGCTTGAGTTGTATTGTCACTGTGCCTGTTTTTCCTCAATAGTCACATTTTTAACACCTTGTTTTTTGATCTTACAGTTTATGGATTCCTCATCATACCTTCCTTTTTTTTTCAGTGCCATTATACATGCAGCAGTTTTCCCTTATATGGAGTGCTCAAATGACCTAGAGCTAAATGTAATTGAGGGGCATTTGGATGATGGGGGTTTATGTCTTTTTGAAGTGGCCATCATCCATCACAGATGTTTGTTGAATGACACTCTTAACATTTAATGGACAGAATGAGAAAAAAACATCTATAAATTATGACCTTGATGCTTGCATGTAGGAGTCAGGACGCGGTATGACTGATGGTATTTCACTTGCTGCTAAGTAACTGTATCACAGTGGCACCATCCATGTAACCTAATGCAAGCTAATTTTAGCATCACAACAGGCTGACGGACTTACTGAAAAAGCTCTGAACTTTATAGAAGAAAAAAGAAGCATAATATTGTCTTTCCGATGGCAATATACAGTACAACATTAACTCAATATAAATCATGCATATCTTTAAACTGTTGAACAGTGTTTTATGATGCATATCCACAATTTGCCTCCTACAGTAAAAGGTGCCATCTGGAGGATATGCAGAATGTCATACAACAAAAACTGTATCAGTTTTCACTGTTGTTACTTCTCAATGTTTACAGGTTTATAGTGTTCTGTGTAAGCTGTAGCATGTAAAGGTAGTTTTAAAACTGGGGTATCTGGAAGTTTTTATGACTGAAATGGCACTGAATGAAGTCTCTTCTAAAGCTGTTTGATGGACAAGGACGATGAATTTTATGGGCAGAGGAACGAAAAGCTCAAAATAAAATATCCTGTTTGTCCATCGCATTTCCCAAAGGCATACTGTCATGCAAAAAGAGAAGTTTTCACAGGACTCTATGCAGCCTATTCTGTTCTTTTGTAGCCAGTCTGCTGTAGATTTGCTGCTGCGCTTTAGATCATTGTCCTGTTGGTCTGTAAGTGCACGGTAATGTTTGCAAGGTGCCCAGGTCCTGATGCTGCAAAACAAGCCCGAATCTTCAACCCTCTAACACTTTGTCTGACAGTTGGTGTGAGGTGTTTGTGCTGATGTGCTGGCTTTTTGCCAAACGTAAACTATGGTCAAATGTCTCCCCTTTGTTCTCATCTGTCTGAAGGACACATTTCCAGACTTCTTGTGGTTTGTTCAGATGCAACTTTACAAGAGGCTTTCCCCTGGCAACCCTTCCAAATAAGCCGTACTTGTTCAGTGCATACTGCCATGCACTTTAACATTTAGCAAACTAACCGAGGCCTGCAGGGTCTGAGATGTAGCTCTTGGGCTTTTTGCGGTTTCTCTGAGCATTGCACGATCTGATCTCGGGATGAATTTGCTTCAACGTTCTCCTCCTGGGAAGATTGTGGCATTGTGTTAACATACCAGCAAACTGCCAAAACCCCTGCTTTTATAGAGGTGCTCACACGTGCTGATGACCAGTTAATCAAGTGCATTTGATTAGCTACTCCTGGCTGCTACTCCCATGGAAGCAGGAAGGTTGTACTTAGTTTTTCGCAGGACTTTGTGCGGTTCTGTAAAAACTTTGTTTTTCATACGCCTGTAGCTGAGCTCAGCTGAACACAAATATGACATTTTCATCATTTTCATTACTTCTTAAATTCAGGTCATAAGAAACAGCCTTCCTTTTATCTTAGTAAGCTGGATCCCAGTTTTCTTAAAATGCTTCTTTTCCTTTTAGTGTATTGGCCCTTAGTTGTCTGAAAAATCAACTCCCAAAGGCCCAAAAGCAAACTTGATTAGCTTACAAATGTTTGCAGACATTCAGAAATTATCTCAGTTAAAATCCAAGTCCTAACTCTGTGTATTTTATATTATAGTTTCCTCGTATTTCTCCTGTTATTGTCAAGCTGGATAGGATAATTTGTCCCAGGCTGACTAGATTGATTTCTTCTTTAGATCTCTGCACTGGCTAATAAATAGTGGAAATCTCCCCAGCTGGCAGGGGTCTGGAAAGCAGGCTAGTTTGTGAATATTAAATCTTCTACAACAAGAATTTTCTGTCCTTCCAAACCCTGAGCAAAAACAAGCACAATGTGGGATCGGACACCCACTGATGGACGTGCTTTAAAGGCTGAATCAGGCTACACGATAACTACCTGTGTGTTCATGGAGGAGGATTTAGTCCGTGGGCATAGCTTACAACTCAGTGGCTAACACTGGTACACCAGCAAAGTGACTCGCTGTGCACTGTAGCAGAAAATAAAACACCGACAAACAACAGTCACTTACAGCAATTTCCAGCGACTGAGCATCTTGGAACTGTCAAACAGGAGAACAATGGCAACAGGAAGACACTGGGTTTGACACAAAGTCTGGCAGTGAAGTATGCGTTAAACTTTCTTAACCATGTCATATTAATACTGCAAAACAGGCTTATGTTAGGAAAACACAGGCGGTGCGGTGCAGTGAACATGTGTGGTGGGGAAAGAAAAATGGGGATGAGGCAGAATTACCAGCTAATTTGTATCGCCGTAAAAGCTCAAAAATGTCACACAGTGCATTCGAATTGTTACACTGTTACACAACTACTCTACTTAGATGTGTTTGTAAGTATTGTGGCCTTCTAATGCATGACATGTCTCTGTCGTCTCTGCCTAATCAAACCCAATAAAGCATTCACGCATAATACACAGTATACAATATAATACAATATAATACACATAATACACGATGCTCAAGAAATCAAAGAATTTGTATTATTGACTCGAGATTAGACTGAACAGACCAGCTGCCTCTATTTTGAGCATGTTGCAGGTGAGCAATGGCTGCTGTTGTGAGACTACAGCAAGAGGGAACAGCCTGAGAAAAGCATGCTGTCTGAGTTATTTTAGACACCTATACAACATACAGATATAAAACCCTTGCGGAGGTGGTATTTGTGTTGTTACCCTGTGATTTTTTGTTTTGTTTTGTTTTTTTGTAGCATATCCCAACCGTATATAGGTTCATTTTAGCACTAAATGATAAGATTAAACTAATCACGCCAATCCTCACCATGCAGCTACATGTGTCCACAAGCTATGTGTCAGCTTGAGTTCATAATGCTACTGCCAGCCACTAAATCAACATCCATGATTATTTGCTGCCACCTACTGACTCAACCTATAACTGCACCCTGCTTCGGACAGCTCATTGAGAATTTACATTGGATTTGAAGACATGACTGGTCAAGGTGGGACTGTGTGAGGGCTGTACCATCCTGTTGTAGATAATTCTTCTTGAGTGTTATTTGGGACCAATCAGATGTCTCCTTAATTGATGATGATTTGATGATGATTATAAAGTTGGTAGCAAAAAGGAACCGAATGGACATCTAAATACAAAACACTGCTTAACTGGCAAATAAGTCTTAAAATGAAGTCTTCTCTAGATTAGCAGCCAATCAAAGCAAAGTAATAAATTACATTTATCTTAAAAGTAGCTGATCATTCATGATCCTTAAGTCCTTAAGACCTGCGCTGACCAGCTGGCACCTGTGTTTACACCTCTCACTGAAACTGTGTGTGATTCCCACCTGCTTTAAAAAGTCCATCATAGTCCCTGTCCCAAAGAAACCACACCCCCGCAGCCCCAATGACTTCAGGCCCATAGCACTCACCTCTGTGGTGATGAAGTGTTTTGAGAGACTCATCAAGACATTCATCACCTCCTCACTGCCCACCACCCTCGACCCACTACAGTTTGCATACCGGCCAGACAGATCCACGATGACCCATATCCTTCCTCCTCCACAAGACCCTTTCACACATAGACACTGGTAAGGGGAACTATGTGAGAGTGCTGTTTGTAGATTACAGCTCAGCATTCAACACCATAGTTCCCTCCAGGCTGGTCTCTAAGCTGCTGGACCTGGGCCTGGGCCCATCCCTGTGCAGGTGGGTTCACAGCTTCCTGACCAGCAGACCACAGGTGGTACGAGTGGGTCACCTCACCTCATCCTCCCTCACCCTCAACACTGGATCCCCCCAAGGCTGTGTGCTCAGCCCTCTGCGGTACTCACTGTACACCCATGACTGCGAGGCCACGTCAGAGTCCAACGTCATCATCAAGTTTGCTGACGACACTGCTGTTGTGGGACTAATCTCTCACAATGAGGAGACAGCCTACAGGAGAGAGGTCCTCCTGGAGAACTGGTGCCAGGAGAACTACCTCCTGCTCAACGTCAGCAAAACAAAGGAACTGATCGTGGACTTCAGCAGGAGCAGAGGGACTACCATCCACTTGTCATCAGTGGTGCTGAGGTGGAAAGAGTGGACACTTTCAAATACCTGGGAGTGACCATCTCACAGGACCTGTCCTGGACTCATCACATAAACATCACTGTGAAGAAGGCCAGACAGCGTCTCTACCTCCTCAGGCGGCTGAGAGACTTCAAGCTCCCACTCAAGGTGCTCAGGAACTTTTACACCTGCACCATCGAGAGCATCATGCGTGGGAGCATCACCACCTGGATGGGAAACTGCACCAAGCAGGACTTCATGGCCCTAAAAAGGGTGGTTCGTTCAGCTGAACGGACCATCAGAACCACCCTCCCCAACCTGCAGGACATTTACACCAAGCAGTGCAGGCTGAGGGCCATGAAGATCCTAAAACAGCCCAGCCACCCCGGACACTCTCTCTTCTCCCTGCCCATCAGGCCGGCGTTACCGCTGCCTGAGGGCTAAGACTGAAAGGTTGAAGAGTTTTTACCCACAAGCCATCCGTCTGCTCAACTCTGAGCCCTAACTGGACCATTATTGCACAATGTAAATATTATAATTTATAAAAGTGTGTATAGTGTATAGTATATAGAGTATAGTGTATAGTGTGAATTACTTTTTTTATTTTTATTCTTCTTATTTATATGTGTGTGTATATATGGTTGCAGGTACAAAATACATTTCACTGTGCATTGTACTGTGTATAACTGTGCATGTGACAAATAAACACTATCTTAATCTTAATCTTACTGACTAGTATTCCCTTTAATAATTGCTTCATAACTACACCGCTTTCAAGCAGTTGTTGCTTCTTTTGTTCACTGGTTCTTGTTCTTTTCTTTGTTCAGACCTCTCTGTGTACAGCTCGTGGTTCAAACAGTCAGGTTACCAAGACATTTTCTAGTCCTGTTTAAAGCAAAGTACAATCTAGAATATGCTCCCATCTATACAGATATGTAGTGCAGTCAAATATCCTGAGGTCCCTTTTTTAAGATTTAAAATCAAATTGCTATAGAAGCAGCATTTCAAACCAAAATCTCACATTTCAACCTAGATTTCTCAACATGTTGTAGTGTAAAATTACTTTGTGGTAATATGAGTTTTGCTTGGAGTGTCAAGCTTAAGAGTGCATTCTTGGCTTCATTGTCGTTTAAGTATTTATGATTCCCATGGTATAAAAAAAACATAAAAATGCAATCTTAGTTTTGTAACACTTTTCTAACACGCTCTCTCCTCTCTTCATCCTTCCCATCACCCTCAGGGCAACCTTCATTCTCATCTCTCGCTTCACTTCCATCATCCTGTATCACATCTTCTTGCTCACTATCTGCTGCACTGACAGACACTCTAAGAAGCATACAGGACTGATATTAGCCTCTTAACCTGCTTACAGGCTCATTCTGTTTTAAGCCTGGAAGGTGCTAAGGCATGTCAGAGGTCAAACCAGATCATCAAGGCACACCTTAATAATTGTAAAGGAGCTAATTATATAAAAAAAATTAAATAAAGTTTAAATAATTGTCCAAATGTATTTGTGTTTATGAAACTGTGACACTATAATTACAGTATCTTGGTTGAGTAGGCCTAATAGCAGTACATTAAAATACCTGATGGTGCTTCATTAAAGCTAGATAAGCTAAATAATTGTATCCACTGCCATAGAAGTGACTACCTGCAAACTCCTTTTCTTTTAAAATTAAGAAGCAGTTATTGCACAGTACAGCACATGCACTTCAACACTTAGGCTCTCACTACTCAGCATGAATGCTGCTGGCCTTATTGCTGTTTTTATATATTAGTATATTTATATTTTAGTTTATATTTAAGTTTAGTTTTCTTAATTTGCACTTATTTGAACCCCTTTGTTCCACACAAAACACCATTTTGTTTCTGTTGCACTTTGCAAACGCAGAAATGACAATAAAGGAACTTGCACTCTGGTATTTTAAAATGCTGTTTCATCAGCCTGAAATGCACTGGCTCTGCTGCCTTGCTTACCACTGGTTAAAAAACTACTGGGTCAACACAGGCTGCAACACAACTTGATGTTTGTGTTGCTCAGCTTTCAGCTGCAAATGATTGCTTGGAATAATTTTCAGTTGTTGCCCTCATTTGGAAAATGACCTGCATCTACTTCATTCTCTCTGGTTTCTAAAATTAAGGGCCATGGACCTTTCTTGCTTTCTTTGAGGAAAGACATGTCTCACGGTGGGCATTAGCAGTATTGATAGAATAAATTAGATGTTCTGCAAAGGCCAGTCTGTAGACGCTACCATTTCCTGCCATTTGTAAAGGGTGAGAGTAGTATCAGAGTTCAACCATCCAACCTATTTATTCAGGCCATGCAATTATGACATTAATTACTGAGACATAAAAATGTGCAAAGGAAAACTAAGGACCCCTAGACACTTAGGCTGAATTCAAATACAGAAAAATAATGCACTGCTTACACAATGAGCGATTTCTTTGTTGTTGTTTTTTTGTTTGTTTGTTTTGGGGTTTTTTTTGTGTTTTGTTTGTTTTTTTAATGATGACGGCCTGGTTATTGTGTACACTGTGTCTTTAAATTAAATAGAGGTTGTTCAAAGAAGGACGTGTTCAAAGAGTCTTCCGGTTTGGGCCTTTCAAAATAAGTGTAAATATATTAAAAGCAAATTCCACTCAATGTAAGACGAGAATGTGGCACTAAGAACTCCGAACTGATGATCAGATGTTTGCTCAGTAAAGTATAGGAACAGACTGATTTGAACAAGAACAGATAGGATGCCTACAAAATATATTAGTGGCTTTTTAATGTGTTTAAACAATGACATTCTATTAAAGACCTTTTCTCAAACTGTAAAACAGTGGCTGGTTTTGTGTAGCTTGTGTAAATTGTGCTGTATTGCACAGAGCAGAAGAAGACCTTACATAGGTATTCTAATTAATACTAGCTGCAGTAAACCAGTGTTGCTGTGCAGTTTGGAACAAGATTTCCTGATTTTATGTTGAAAGTCTTTTTGTTGACGCCGCTGACGGCCGCGGCAGTCACGCTCGAGCTGGATGCGTTCCTGAATAAGGCGGAAGTCGGAATTTCCGTGTTCCCAGCTAGAAGTTTTTTCTTTCTGGTATGCCCCCTCAACTCGGACTTCCCACGGGGAGAGTCGGAGCAGCCTCACCAACCCCAAATTACCAATGCAAGAAAGTGTAATAAAACTTGTAATCTGTACTGCCACGGTTGTGTATTTGTGACTCGCTAAATAAGCTATTCACAGAGCACTGAACCTGAATGAATGTGCAGCAATGGTCAAGAAGCAAAATGCCTTTTTTTTCTCGCTTTTCCAACTTCACTGGAACGCTGTGACGTCACTCCTGACTTCCGGGTTATCAGGACGCGGCATGTAAATAGTCCGGCTTTTTCCTCAGGTATATGTTCCTCATCTCCACTCATGAACAGGACACAGCTGAAGCGCTCTGGTATCTTGAGGATGGCTCTGAGTGATTCTGGAACGATGGATCGGGAAGAATCCGGAGAGACTTTCCTATTCCGTGCAACCAGAATAGCAGCTGTAGTTGCACTGTACTGGTTTGTTTCAATAACGATGGTGTTCCTTAATAATCACCTGCTGGACAACAAAGACTTGGACGCGCCGTTGTTTGTCACTTTTTATCAGTGTGTCGTGACTGTTGCGCTTTGCTGGTTCATGCAGCTGCTGTCGAAAGTGTGGCCGGGACTCATCGACTTCCCCTCGGTCAAGTTTGATCTAAAGACGTCCCGGGAGGTCCTACCGCTGTCCGTCGTCTTCATCAGCATGATCACCTTCAACAACTTGTGCCTGAAATATGTCGGAGTGGCTTTCTATACGATCGGCCGTTCTCTGAGCACAGTTTTCAACGTGCTGCTATCGTACATTATCCTGAAACAAACCACATCTTTCACAGCTCTGCTGTGCTGTGGAATCATATTAGGTAGGTTGACGTTGTCGTTTGCCTATGATGATTGGAAATGATATTATTCTTTCTTTTTGTTTGTTTGTTTTCTGAAATTGGTCACTGGCTGTAAATAAGTCTGTACTTAGTTTAGCCTTTAAGAAAGCTGAAGAAACAGTGATGGCTAGAACAGTGCTGCAGCTGAATATTAAAAGCTGGATAAATTAACTAGGTTGCCATTCCAGTCAAATTACGTTCCACTTTAGATGAGATCTTTTACGTAGTTAATATAAGTAACATGCAAAAGTCTTGACCCACCTTTCATTTCTTCATATTTTCCTTCCAAGCAGGCAGACTAGCACTCTTAAACAGTAGTTCTCCAGGTTTCTTGTTTTTCAAGAAACCTGGAGAACTATTCCTGAAGGCTGCGTAACCCTTGTGTAGCATGTTTTTGTTCCTCAGCCAGTGATGGTGGGTCTGGTGGACCCACTGCATTATTAGGTATTTAAATCAGTACACCCATAACAATTTATGTAAAATTAGTTTAATTTCCAAGCATTACAGACTACATTTCTGGTTAATATTTGGAATGTCCCTCTGTTAGAGCACATTCATGAATAAAAGTGTGATTCGGTTAAATGGCCTATTTGTGGTAGTTTATACAACAGGCAGAGTATGTTTTGTAAAAAATATAAAACTAAGTTTGTTTTTGAATGATCTCTTAGGCCAGTAAAAATGTACATGTGGCCAGTAAAAGTCTGAGCCTGTGAGCTGGGGTTGTTGGGTCGGACACTGAATTAAGACCAACATCAACACCATCAGAATGTGGTTTCGGCAGCAGGAAATATTCTAAGATAAGATAAATTTTAATGATCCCACGATGGGGAAATTTGCACATTACAGCAGCTCAATTACAGAGAAGAAGAATTAAATACAATAAAATAGAAAACACTATATACATAAAAAATATATATCAATACACATATACATCAAAACACTATATACATTTGTAGCCAGTAAAACATTTTGTACACAGTATGCATTATGGGTGCGAGTGTAAAACTTATATGTACTATACGTAAAGGTACACGTACTGTGATGGCAGTGGAGCAAAGTGTCCAAGTGACTCATGACATACTGAGAGTGTTGATATGCTCGCTTTTCCTGATGTTCCTTTAATGGCTTACAGACACATATACTGACTCATTCATTAGCACACTTAAACATAGACACACACACACACACAAAAACACGCCTATGAACGCACACCAAATCTACCCCATCTAGATTAATTTACCTTATTGTATGTGACATTACTGTACTTGTGATTATTTATTTAAAAATGTTTTCTTAAAAAAATACAATTTTAATATGCGTGGCTGGATTATCCAATGGGGAAACTGGGCAAAGGCCCAGGGGCCCATGCACAATTTGGGACCCACTGAAGAAGTAACAGTGTCTTAGTAGTTGCTCGGGGGTCTGTAGTTTGATGATCCAGGCATGGTTATGTTTCTTTTCTGACAGATGTTCTATGCATTTAAATGTTTAAAAACACTGCAGTTTCTAAAATGGAAGCCAATACGCAGTTCATTTTAAAAGACCTGTGTTGTTTCTCTTTTGAATATTTATTTTTGCTCATTAATAAAACAAAAGTATTTCTTATCCTATTACTCGATTAATCGATAGAATACTCCATTACTAATGTGTGCTATCTCTTCAATTCTCCATTGTTTGAGTGCTTACACGTACTGATATGAGGATTTCCCTGATTTAGCGTTCTCATGCCGAGATAGCCTGGAAATGGTCGTCATAGTGGAGTTTTGACCTCTTAAGATTTCATTCTTTTCTCCGTGCACCTCGAGGTGAGGTTGTGACAGAAACTCAGTTTTTACAGTAACCTGGAAATTAAACTTCCTGGTTTTCTCTCTCTCTCTCTCTCTCTCTCTCTCTCTCTCTCTCTCTCTCTCTCTCCTCTCTCTCTCTCTCTCTCTCTCTCTCTCTCTCTCTCTCCTCTCTCTCTCTCTCTCTCTCTCTCTCTCTCCCCCTCCCCTCCCTCCCTCCCTCCCTCTGGAACGTGTGCAGAGCCGCACCCCACGTGACCGCCACTGGGATGGTTTTTCTAGTTGGTTTTGTCTTTCTACCTCTGGTGGGTGTAGATGACCTAGTTTAAGGTGCTGCACACCTGAGCAGGTTGGGCACCATAAAGCAGCCTGCCAGAACTTCTCATGGGCTGTTCTCTGCTCTGCTCATCTTTGCCATGCAGGCTGCCTGATGAAATTATTTTAATTAAAACACTTAACATCATCCTAAAACTCTGTGGTGTCCCTTATTTGTCAAATTCTTTTGAGCCAAGTCATAAAACACACAGTTTGTGTTACAGTGACTCAATGGAACTACATTAAATGCTTGATTGTGTATTGTGCTTCTCAGGTGGATTCTGGCTCGGCGTGGACCAGGAAGGCATAGCGGGTTCCCTCTCATGGACAGGCGTATGTTTTGGGGTGCTGGCTAGTGCCTGCGTCTCTCTCAATGCCATCTACACTAAGAAGGTAATGCCTGCTGTGGATGGGAACATCTGGAAACTGTCCTTCTATAACAATATCAATGCCTGCGTCCTCTTCCTCCCGCTCATCCTTATGTTTGGAGAGCTGAGCCAACTCGCCGGCTTCAGCCACCTCACTGACCTCAACTTTTGGGGAATGATGACACTCGGAGGAGTGTTTGGTTTCGCCATAGGCTATGTTACAGGCCTCCAGATCAAGTATACAAGCCCACTCACACACAACGTCTCAGGAACTGCAAAGGCCTGTGCACAGACTGTTATTGCGGTAGTGTACAACAGTTCCACTAAAAGCCTGCTGTGGTGGACCAGTAACATGCTGGTTCTTGGTGGGTCATCTGCCTACACTTGGGTGAAAAGTCTAGAAATGAAGAAGAGACCTCACACAGTCTCTGAGGACTCAGACAAGGAAGAATTGCTGCCTGGGAACAAAGTCAACCAGGGAGTGTAACCACTGTAACCTACAGATCAGGAATCTTGGGGTTTTATTTCAAAAGGGATGGGAATGTTGTTAGTGTACAAATGATATTTTTTTCTTTACAAAAATTATTCAGAATGATAACACTGGCATCACAAGGAAGCATTGCATTTCTATGCCGACTATTTAATTATGATTATAGTGAAGTTTGTCTGTTATTTCATATGTGACAAGAAGACAGGATATGTGTAATAACTTGTAGTTTGTGGAGGATGTGATGGTAATCAGAAACCTTGTGTTAGTGGGATTGACCTACAGTAGGTCTTTTAACCTTAAAGAAAACAGTCTTTGAGTGTTTCACTCCGTAAACTATTTACTACTTGCTTTTAAACTAAATAAGATTAGGATTTGAAAATAAGTACAAATTGTTATCAGGTATATTAAAATATAATGACATTTTCATACAAAAGCGAAGCAGATCAGAAAGGGACCTGTTTGAAGAGTCACATGAAGGTTTCATATGTTTCTATGATTGTAGCAGGATTTAAAGTATTTATTTTTATGTCACAGCAATGTATAACTGCACCTGTCTCTGCTTCCTGCCTTGATGTATGTGACAAGAAAAGCTGTTTATGAAAAGGAACATCTGGAGCAATTGTAGTAAAGTCTGAGTTTTGACACCAGTTCCTGTTACACTTGTTAAGAAAATGTTAAAGGCCAGTCTGATTTCCTCGTGTCCCTTTCACTTCCCTGTGTGACAAATGAACCTGGCTGTCATATCATTGGCTCATATTGGATGTGGGCCTTGGAAGACTCATCATTTCCACACAGATATAGATGTATTACAGTTGTTCATCCATCCATCCATCCATCCATCCATCCATTTTCTTCCACTTATCCGGGGCCAGGTTGCGGGGGCAGCAGCCCAAGCAGAAAAGCCCAGACCTCCTTCTCCCCAGCCACCTCCTCCAGCTCATCCAGGAGGACCCCAAGGCATTCCCAGGCCAGCTGAGATATATAATCTCAGCTGGCTCGCATTTCCTGGGTCTGCCTCGGGACCTCCTCCCGGTAGGACATGCCCGGAACACCTCCCTCAAGAGGCGCCAAGGAGGCATCCTAGTCAGATGATCTGGTTTGTTGGCTAATGCTTGGCACATGGAGAAATTGTTCTTAAACATAAAGCATTTTGATATGAATGATATGTTGAGTTTAAGGTCAGAGTTTTCTGTGTCATCAAAATGGCTCATTTCTTACCTGATAAATCACCATTGTAACCGATGCTTAATACTTAACCTGGTCAGGAGCAGATTTTCAGAGTTTTGGTTTAAAATGATCTCAAAGCGCCACATTTTCACTGATTCTTTTAGTTACAGCATGTTTTAAGTCTGATATTAGGTTCTCTGCTGGACAAATAAGCAAGTTGTTACTAACATGGATGAAGCCCAGTTGTAAAGTTACAGCAGCTCAGACTCCTTTGCATTGTAACTGGAATTTAAATGTATTCAGTTGGTGAAAATCTATAAGTAATATTGTACTTGGTCCTAATTGGCTGCTAATTCTGTTTTACGCTGCTGGAACTGTAACTACTAGAAGATAGAAAACACACTAAGGATACCTGTCCAATTCAAATTAATTTTCCTTTGATCTACTGAAACTAAAGTGATTTCCACATTTCCTTTATTGGGCTATAGGACAGAGTCAGAGCTGAACACAATGATTAGCTTTTAATGTTTAAATGCACCCACTTTGAAGATTCAGAACTCTAAAGTGTCGCCATTAGAAATTGACAGCAGCGCTGAGGCACTCAGCATTAAAATAAATGAAGTGTCTTGAATTAAAATGTTTATTTTAACATGCTGTGCTTAAATCCCAAAATTAACAATGTTCTTAACCTCTTAGTGTTGCCTTTTACTGTTTTCTTTTTTAGAGTCTTCATAGATTTTCATAACCATTTTATTGGCATCATAACATGTCTAATTATAGACATGATATAGGCAGCACTTATAGGGGATCATTTTGTGCAGTTAGAGAGTCAGTCCTTCTTAAGTAAGCCCTGCTTACCAGAGAAAGCTGTGAATCACCATCGTGATACCGTTATCTCCAACTTTAGGTTTTGTGAAGCCTGATAAGACAAAGAAAGCCCGGCTGTGCTGAACTTGCTTCATGGTATAACGCTCAGTGGTCGCTGCCTAACAGTGTCTGCAATGCTGGCATCCCCATCACAGTGTTTGGGTACTACAGTATTAAAAAGTAATGTACTATTATTGTTTATGGTTACGTACCAAGAATCCAGACATAGTATCTCACATAATGTGTTAGTTTACCTTTGCAGCCAGTGTAAACATGTCAAGTTAAAACATCAGCCAACACAGTGGAAAAAGTCCAGCTTCTCTCAGCTTAGCGTAACCAAGCTCTCATGTCTTAATTAGCTGAAAAAGATGTCTCACTAAAAGTTTAATCATCGTTGTCTATGGGGTCATCGTCTGAGACGCCGGGGACAGACGTGCTAAAGTTAGCTGCAGGGCTGTGAATTTGGGTTTCAGACTATCGAATACGGTACACTCTTCAGCTTTTAGATACATTTTGTCAGACCAGGCGTTTCATTAGATTTGATGTGTCAAAAAATCCTTAAACACAAATTGACTAATATGTGTTTAAAGATCAGCATGTTGACAGTCATCACTATAGCTCACGTATTTAAAGATTTTTTTCATTTAAAAAAATTCTAATGTTACAGTTATACTTACTTTTGTTGTAATTCAAATGTCTTGTGGTAAAGACACTGAGAGCAAAGTGCATGTAACTGCTGCAACTCTTATCATATGTCATAATTCCTCCACAATCCTTTCTACAGCTAAGGTCTCGTTTAGGGTGTTTGATGTGTGTCATGAGGGGTCCCCATGTTTCATTGAGTAGTTGGGTTATTGTCAGTAGATGGAGGCCAGTGGATTTCGGAGCAGAGTTGGATGAGACAGACTCTGACGTCCAAAAGAAATCTTTCTCTGAGCAACAGGGGGCTAAAAATAGCTGAAAGTGCACTATGCGTAATTACATGAACCAAAAAAAAACATTGGTCTCTGATGTCAAGAACTCATTTCAACAGTGAGCTTGGCCTTGTGGCACTGATGAAAGTTTTATAACTGTGTCATTATGTGGAATACATAATCCTCTACTCCTCATCTCTTTCTCTTGTGTGTGGCTAGGTCAGATTTGACATGACAGAATGAGGAAAAATTCTTCAGTCATGATTGTCACTTCAAAGGGTGCACGTATCATAAGTAATCACTCATGCGTCTTCATATCTGCCTGCTCAAAGTGGTGGTCAAAATGTGGTTGTCACTTCATTGATGGCAGGGTTAATTACTACTTCAATGTTTTCAGTTAAGAATCATGACTCCAGTGTCTTCTTGCCGTGTGTAGAAACAGATTCTCATCATGCTAATGTCATGTAGTTTAATACCCTCACCAAGTATGTTGTACCCTATATTTTTGGAGCCTATCATAGCAATCTGGGTCAAGAGGCAGAGTACACCCTGGACAGGCTGCCAGTCCATCACAGGTCTAACACACAGAGACAGTCAGCCATTCTGCTCACATTTACGTCTACTGCCTATTTGGAACCACCAGTTATCAACCATGTCTTTGGACTGTGATGAAGTTAGAGTAGAGACAGCGCACACAGGCACAGTGACTCCATGCAAACTCCACACAGAAAGGTTTCAGGCATTTGGGACATTCAAACCCAGAACCTTGGCACTGAACTTCCATTGCTGATTGATTGATTTTGTAGTATTCTTATGCATGCCGTGCAAAAACTATTATGCATCTAAGTTAATTTGAATGCATTTTTTTCTTTGTTTGGTGTGCGTGTGAAATACAGATTGTTGTGGTAATCTTGTGCGACCAGGTTACTCATGCTTGAAGAACATTCAAGAGATTCAGATGTCTTAGGTAGAAAGATTAAGGAGGACAAAGATGATGTGTTGCTGCAGAACCTCTGAGGGCTATTGCTAACATAGTATGTTAATACTCATTCTGCACAGCCAACACAACTCCTTCACTTTTAACTCTGTAAGGAGTGCGAATGTTATGAAAACAAGGTTCCTAAAATGAGATGGGTCATTAAAACCCTTGAGATCTTACTAAATGGATTAACTTGTTACTTTTCATGAACACCTTTGGCACAAATGTAATTTTTACAGTAACATCAACACACTCAGCCAGGGTCTCATGAATACCCAGGGGTGAAAGTAAGCCAGTATGGTTCGGTACTGCGGTCCAGTACTGCATACCACTAAAAGATTCTACCTGGAAGAGGGGGAGGAGCTGTTTGTTGTAAAGCCATCATTCAGAACAGCTGCACTTTGGGTCAGAATAGATCCGCTAGCAATAAGCAGTCTAAAACACGACTTAATCAGTTAATAAATAGCTTTTTTTTCTCATTTCAAATTGTTTCTGAACTGTTCGTGCTATGCTGGAGCCTCAATTCTCTAGCTTTTCTCCCCTCGGAGCTCGAGGCTTTCATTGATGGCCAACCTTTACTCCATTTAGCCTGTTAACTGGTTAGAGACGTGAACGGGTTGGTGGTGTACTGGAGTTTGATATATATATCAAACTGTGCCGTGTATGTATATATATGTATGTATATATATATATATATATATATATATATATATATATATATATATATATATATATATATACACACACACACACAGCACATTATATCCATTTTTTTTTTTAATTGGGCCACATATCACTTTAAGTTCTTAATCATTTTTTTCCTGCCAGTTTTAGCTGTGATCGGCACAGCAACTCATGCTCCATACATGCCAAACTAAACAGACCGGCACCTAGCATTCACAGAGTGTAACAAAAAGGAAAGCTGATGTTCAATTTCAGCTGTGATGGGAATGTGAGCCTACATCTTTGCCAAGTGTAAAGATAGACTTGTGTATCCATTTGCAATGAGAACATTTCTTTTGTCAAAAACATGGTTTTGTGGAGTCATCTTGAAGTCTAGCTTCGCGTTTCTCAAAACAGAGTTGCCAATAACCAGTTTGTTCCTTGATGGGTGTGTCACTGAGTGGGGCAAAATGGTTAGAGACGTGAACGGGTTGGTGGTGTACTGGAGGCTTCTGTTTAGGACTACACTTCCTCCTCACAGTCACCCAGCCAGCCTGCTTTCCCAGCTGCTCGGTGTCTACTGGGGGAGAGCTAATGGTGGCTAAGCTACCTTGGTCTGCACCGACTACAGGGGCCTGGCTAGCTACCGGATTTTCCAGGGTGTAGATCCGAGTCTCCAGCCTTGCCTCCAAAGCTCCAAATTAAACTAAAACTGCTTCATTTGCAGGTGACTTAGATAATACAAAAAAATCAAAACACAAAACCCGAAATCATAGCAGAAAAAAACACAAAGCCTAGGAGAAATACTAAGAGGGACAAAACACTAGACAGGGAAGGCTGGAGGCTGGTCGTGATCCCATCAGAAGGCGGTGACAAAGGCGAGCAGGAGGCCGATCGCGGTCCCAGTGGCGACAAAGGCGGGCAGGCTCAGGATACTCGCAAGGCTCCGGCTACTCAAAAAGCTCAGGATAATCAGAAGGCTCACGATTTCCAGCATGGCGCGCAGCCGTCTCCGCTGAGAACTGGGGCTGATGAGTCACAGGATTCTCAAAAGAGCCAGGATACTGGAGAAGTTCATGCTGCTGAGCAGGGCACACAGCTGTCTCCTTTGACGACTAGGGCTGCTGTGTGAGCAGCTTAAAGTCAGGTTCTGGCAGGGGTGACCCTGATGTGGCTGAGGGGACCAAAGGTGAGGGAACTAAAGGGACCAAAGGGACTGAGGGGCCTAAAGGGACCAAAGGTGAGGGTACCAAAGGGACCGAGGGCACTGAGGGGAGCTAAACTACTGAGGGGCCTAAAGGGACCAAAGCTACTGAGGGAAGCGGGACTGAAGCTACTAAAGGGACCAAAAGGGGTGGGACTGCAGAAGATATGGGGAGAACTGAAGCCGAAGCTGACTATGATGCGGATGAGGGGACCGAAGGGGCTAAAGGGACCAAAGCTAAAGAAACCGAGGGGACCAAAGCTACTGCACTGACTGAAGCTACGGAGCGAACTGAAGCCAAAGCGGAGGCTAAGGGGACTGAAGCCGAAGCGGAGGCTAAGGGGAGCAAAGCTAAATGGAGTGGGGCTGAGGGAGGGAAGCTAAAGGGACTGGGGCTGAGGGGAACGAAGCTACAGGGGGAGCTGAGGGGACTGGGGGAACTGAAGGGACTAAAGCTGCAACTGAGGGGACTGAAGTGGAGGCTGAAGCTGAAGCTAAGGGGTCTGAGGAGATCGAAGAAACTGAGGAGACTGAAGGGACCGAGGGGAATGAGGGAACGGGAGCTGAGGGGACCGAGGGAGCGGGAGATGAGGGGACAGAGGAAGCATGAGCTGAGGGAGCTAAGGGGACTGAGGATGGGGGCGAAGCTGAGGTCTCTGAAGCTGAAGATGAAGCTGAGGTCTCTGAAGCTGAACATGAAGCTGAGGTCTCTGAAGCTGAAGATGAAGCTGAAGTCTCTGAGGCACTGACTGAAGAGGCTTAAGTCTCTGAGGCGCCGACTGAAGAGGCTGAGGAGGCTAACTGGTTGCTCCTCACCCGATGAGCAGGGACAGCTGCAGTGGTGGGCAAGTCCATGGCTTCCTCTACCCGCAAAAACAAAACTGGTGCAGAAATGAGCCTGTCCTTGGCTACTCCCACCCACGGAACAGGAACGGGTGCAAAGGCAAGCCTGTCCTCGGCTGCCACCACTCGAGGAAACAAAACGGGTGCAGGAGTAAGCCTGTCCTTGGCTTCTCCCCCCAAGGAGCAGGTACGGGTGCAGAGGTGGGTCTGTCTATGGCCACCTCCGCCCATTAAAACAAAACGAGTGCTGGACGCTTCACAGGAGCATAGCTTTCAGTCGACATTAGTCATGTCAGAGTCCATATTCGCTAAAAACTCAGTCCTAATGTTGGTTGATTTATTTTCAGTCTCTAAAACCACAGTCTCAGAACTAATAATATTCCCAACAGTCTCAGCAGTGGAAGACAATGAACCAGTGATGATTATTTCCATAACAAAGTCCTGAATTAAGTCAGGCAGAAAATCCAAAAGTTCTGGGTGAGCTGATAAACAGTTTGTGAATTATGTGTTTCCCGACTTCTCAATCCTTCTCATCGGGCATCTTGAGCCATTGCTCACAAACCACAGTTATGGCATCAATAAACTCCTGTTTGACGTCCTCTATAGTAAAAACAGTCTTACAAGATGGACTCATGGTCTTATTATCTCCCACTGGCTCAGAAAACACAGTCTCTTCCAACTCAGTCTTTGGATTATTGTTTATTGCAATAATCTCACTGAAAAAAGGCGTACTCACAGATTGTTAATAAATGTCACACACAGGGGTGCAGGCTGTGGTGATGGAGACCGCAGGTGATGGTTGTTTCTACCTCAGGGAGCCGCAGGGAAGCGCAGTGGCGGCAGGCTCCTCAGCCACATCCCACTGTTGTGCCAGAAAAGCGGCGGGAGAAGAGCAGGCAGGTGCTGATGACGTGAGCTGACTGAGATGGGGAGGAGAAATACCCGCTCACTTCAATCTCTGTAACGACAGAAGGAGAGGTGGCAGCTGTCATGGAAGGCACCTGCTGTGGGGTAGCTCGAGCTTGAGACAGAGGTGGGGAATGACGATGCAGAGGCTTGCTCCTCCAGCCGGGCCCTCCCAGGGCCAGGTGCGTGCCGATATACTGCGACTCGCATCCAGAAGGGAGCTATGGCTCACACATGTCTGGCTCAAAATACTGCTGGGTCCATACGTGGTTGCAGTGTACTGTCACAGTTGGGGCTGGGTGCTGGAAGGGGTGGACCCAAACACAGGACGCAGGAGACAGAATTAAGCTAAAAACTGCTTTATTTGCAGGTGACTTAGATAATACAAAAAACTCAAAACACAAAACCCGAAATCTCAACCATAGCAGCAATAAACGTGAAGCCTGGGAGAAATACTAAGAGGGACAAAACACTAGACAGGGAACACACAGCTAGGGGTAACACTGACAAAACCGCAACAAGGAACAGAGAAAAACTGAGGATTTAAATACACACAAGGAAATCAGGGAGAGTGGAAACAACAGGGAACAGGTGAAACAAGCAAAACTATACACAAAGCACAGGGAACACAAGACTGTCAAAATGGTCCTGGTTGTACTGCCTTATTCATGGTACAACCAGCCTTATTCACGGTTGTACGGCCTTATTCACGGTACAACCAGCCTTACTCATGGTTGTATGGCCTTACTCTTGGTTGTACAGACTTAGTCACGGTTGTACGGCCCTATTCATGGTACAGTCCACCTTATTCACAGTTGTGCGGCTTTATTCCCCCTACAACCAGCCTTGGTCATAGTTGTACGGTCTTATTCACGGTACAACCAGCCTTGGTCATGGTTGTACGGCATTATTCATTGTAAAACCAGCCTTGGTCACAGTTGTACGGACTTATTCACCGTACAACCAGCCTTCGTCATGGTTGTATGGCTTTATTCACCGTACAACTGCCTTATTCACATTACAGCCATCCTTTGTCATGGTTGTACAATCTTGGTCATGGTTGTACGGCCTTATTCAGGGTACAACCAGCCTTATTCATGGTTGAATGGCTTTATTCCTGGTACAAACAGCTTTAGTCACAGTTGTACAGCTTTATTCACTGTACAACCAGCCTTGGTCATGGTTGTATGGCCTTATTCATCTTACAACCAGCCTTATTCATGGTTGTATGGTGATATTCACGGTTGTACAGCCTTGGTTGTACGTCCTTATTCATAGTACTACTAGCCTCATTCACGGTTGTACGGCCTTATTCACGGTACAATCAGTTGCATGGCCTTATTCATGATTGTACAGCCTTGGTCACGGTTGAACGGCCTTATTCATAGTACAACCAGCCTTGGTCATGGTTGTACAGCCTTATTCACAGTACAACCATCCTTATCCATGGTTGTATGGCCTTATTCATGGTAGAACCAGTCTTGGTCATGGTTATATAGCCTTATTCATGGTACAACCAACCTTGGTCATGGTTGTACAGCTTTATTCAGTGTGCAACCAACCTTTTTCACGGTTTGATAGCAATATTCACGGTTGTACAGCCTTGGTCACAGTACAACCAGCCTTCGTCACGGTTGTACAGCCTTATTCACAGTACAACCAGCCCTGTTCGTGGTTGTACAGCCTTATTCATGGTACAACCAGCCTTATTCATGGTACGACCAGCCTTGGTCATGGTTGTATGGCCTTATTCACAGTACAACCAGCCTTATTCACGGTTCTAAGGCCTTATTCCCGGTATAACCAGCCTTGGTCACGGCTGTTCTGCCTTATTCACGGTACAAACAGCCTTGGTCACAGTTGTACAGCCTTATTCGTGGTACAACTAGCCTTACTCACGGTTGTACTGCCTTTTTCACGGTACAACTAGTCCTGTTCTTGGTTGTATGGCCTTGTTCACGGTTTTACAGCCTTATTCACAGTGCAACAAGCCTTAGTCATGGTTGAATAACCTTATTGACGGTGCAACCAGCCTTTGTCACGGTTGTACAGCCTTATTCACGGTACAACCAGCCTTCTTCACGGTTGTACAGCCTTATTCATAGTACAACCAGCCATGGTTATGGTTTTACCGCTTTATTCCCGGTACAACCAGCCTTGGTCATGGTTGTACGGCTTTTTTCACGGTACAACCAGCCTTATTCGTGGTTGTACGGCCTTATTCATGGTACAACCAGCATTACTCACAGTTGTACGGCGTTCTTATCGCTAGCCCGAGGGTGGTATTATAAAGCGTTACCTATTTCTCAAATAAAAACCAGAAAAATTCACAGTTAATTGCTTATCTATCACAGGGCTGTTATGTCATGTAAAATCTGTGTAATCCACAGTAGATCAATAATAATATGAATTTATATCAAAAATGATAAATTCAATGATTTCATAAAGAAAGAGAATTAAAATTCAAAGTCAGCCAACTATCACATGTCTTTTGAAAAAGAAAAAGACACAATAATAAAATTAATAAATATATTAAACCTATTGTGGTCCCTAGAATATCACAACAAGTCTGTTCACACCCTACTGTGATGGAAAGGATGAAAACAGGTACTAAGGCATGGAAATACTATGAGCTTAGGCAATGGAACAGAAACCTTGGACATAAAGTGGGCGGTGATGAGCTGTCAGCCTCATAGCTCCAGGCATGTATTTATTGAAATTGACATAAACATTTCATAACCACTTTAGCGAGTACATCTGTTATTCGTTTTCCAAGATGTTGTGAAACTGTCACGTCAAGTTTGACAGCTGGTGTATGATAAACTATCAGTAAACACATTTGGCTTGATGCACATGAAATTCTGTAATTCTTCTCTGACTTTTGAATGTAAAAACAACTAGTTAAATCTCCCAACTTGTAGCCTGAGAGAGATTCCCTTGTAACCATTCTCACTAAACTGACAGACAGATATTTTTTGCCTGCACTTTCTTCATCACTCTTCACTGTTCTTCTCATTAACATGTTTTTATTCCTACTAAATGCACTTTCCCCTTCCCTTGCCAGGAGTTTTCCATTGTTACTCAGCACACATGCTGGACTCATAGCAGAGGAACAGGAACTAGTTGCAGACCCAGTGCAGATGTGTACAACTTAATACAGCAAATAGAGTCTTTCTGGAATGAGAGTACAATGGAAGGAATGGGTTAAAAATTTCAGTCCACCATGGTGACATGGGAAAATTCATTGTCTATAGCCAGTTATACTTCGGGCAGACTGGGACACTGTAGATATCATCAAGCTTTTCCTCCTTTCTTGGAGTTTCCTGGGAGGTTTGTTACTGTTTGGCAGCATGCTCCCTTTCCTCACAAAAAGCGTCCCCATGCTTAATTTTCTGGATCCCCTGATCTTCTACCTCTTCCTAAATCTCTGTTTTTGTGTAATGGGGCGGACACACGGTAAGTAAAATACATTCTGTTCTGATTCTGAAGTTCACATTTGCACTGTCTTTGCTAAAATGTGTCTTTGCTGAGAAAAAAATGAAAGCTTTAACATGAAATAAGCCAGCTGATTCAAGTTGCTGACTAACCATGGAGTTATTTTATAACTATGAGTCACTTCTTCTGCTTCGTCTGAGACTCCAGTCAGTTCATGCTATGCACTCTGTGTGCCTCACTGAAATGAGAGGAACACATAACACACATATAGATATTAGGCATGCTAGTGGCTATAGCTGGGACAGTTTTATTTTTTTCATCACATAAATTCATATATTTTTTATGAGTAGAATCTAACCTAGGGAAACTATAATTGTTTGTAGCCCTTTGTGAGCTATAACCAGAGACAAATTTTCACTGATTGATTGTAGTTTTGTGTTTGAGAGAATAAATAACCTTATATGGTAAATATATTCATTAGTGCTCCAAATGGAGCATCTTAAGTTGGATTTTGGGGCCTATTTGGATCTGTCTCTGCAGCTCAAGCTGCTCAATATGATGCATCAGTTTGGCTCTAGGTTTAAACAAGGACAAACTGAAATTTGGTGTACACACAGCATGCTTGTATAACCCAGTTTGAGTCTGATGTTTTATACCAGCTACAAAATCAACAGTCAAGATCAATATGGTGCCGTTTGCAGGTGTTGCACTCGGAAGTTTGATGTGCCTCGTCGAATGATATTTACAGTAAATACACTAAAGGGACATATTTCTACCACTTCCTTGTTGATCATTTTTTTTCTAGAATCATAAACACATAATTTATTATCTTATTTTACTTCAAGAAAACTCAGAGATTTCCATTTGCAGCTCTTAGGCTCGAAATGAGAATATTTTGTTTCTTTGCTCCACAGCTCTGAGGGTAGACAACTGCCCGAGCTCTCAGTGGAATGTTATGTGTCGTCCATGTTGTGAGTACCACCTCATCGAGTGTCGGTGTCCATCAAAAGGCACAAGGGTAGGCTACACTGTTCCCTGCTGCCGCAATGCTCTGGATGAATGTGACCCCTGTATTGTTCATCCAGGTATATTCTCACACTTCAGCTTATAGGTACTTTAATTGTCATGAATGTATGAGGTGCCTTTTTTTGTGGTTGTTTCCCATCATCTGGTGTTTGCATTATCCTTCTTCTGTCTATTCTAAAGTTTAGGTGATATATTGTGGTAAAAACATGCCAGAGAACAATATGCTGAGTATGGTGTTATGTTATGGGGCTGTAAATGACTAGGAGTTCCAAATTGTCTTAAAAATGTTTTAGATTATTACCTTTCTGCTTTGTGGTTTGCTTTTGCCAGGCTGCAGTCTGTTTGAGAATTGTAAAACCTGCAACAATGGAACATGGAAAGCTAATGATGACTTCTTCGTGAATGGGAAGTATTGTGCTGAGTGCCGTCAAGGCTGGAGTGGAGGGGATTGTAAAAGTGAGTGAGTGCTTTAATGCAATATTGCTGTGAAGCCTGGCCAAGCTACAGAAAGGTCTAATATTATAAATCCTACTCCTAAATTTGATTGCTAGTAAGAAAGCAGATCCTGCATAGCCTACATTGTAGCCTACATTCTGAAGAGCTGAACAGCTGCACCCCATAAAGCCCGGTGCTGATTTGTTTGATTTGTTTTTTCTTAAATACCCCCTTTACAGTCTGATAAAATCCTTGATTGTTGTTGTATATGAGATTTTAATTTAAAGTAACATTTGCCAGTAGTGTTATATTTTGAGTCAGCTTAGAAACTGATGAAATTAGTTACCTCAGAATGACTAACAGATCTTTTGCAGACTGAATATGTGATATTTTGGTAGCAAGTCCAGTCACAGTTTAAAAGCGAGAAACCTAATATATGTATTCCTCCCAATTAAACTGCTAGCCATGCCATTGTTTATCAAGAGACAAAGAGAATGAGCTTGCACAAAATCAAAGATATAGACTGTAATCACAGACATTTGCCTGCAGTCTCCCAAACATTAATGAAAAGCACAGACAAGAAGAAAGATGGAAAGCTAACTTGACATCACCCTTTGGCTTTTAGACTTTGTATTTTTATTATTGGCCATTTTATTAGTAGATAACTCCATTAAAATGCTCCACAATATTATAAAGACACTAGAGAGACCTGGTTCAACTTAACTGGGGTCATGCAGCAGCTACAGGCCTGTAGAGTTGTTATGAAGGGGGAATCTATCCATAGAAGATACTAGGCTAGGATACATTTTCAAATACATGGCAGCAATGCATCTCAAAAAAGCTGGGATGGGGGGCACAAAACAAAGGCTGGAGTAATAAGTGGTTCTAAAAAGAAACAGGTGGAAGGACACTTTAGAACTAATTAGGCTGAAAACAGTATGGGATGCTCGTGATCTTTGGACCCTCAGGCACCACTGCATTAAAAACAGGCAGGATTCTGTCATGGACTCAGAAACACTTCCAGAAGTCACTGTGTGTGAACACAGTTCTCCGTGCCATCCAGAAATGCAACCTAAAGCTCTTATGCAAAGAAGAAACCATATGTGAACAGTCATGCCTCCTCTGGGCCAAAGCTCATTTGAAGTGCACTGAGGCGGAAAACTGTTCTGTGGTCAGACAACTTGAAATTTGAAATTCTTTTTGGAAAACATGGATGCTGCATCCTCTGGACTAAAGAGAATGGGACCATCTGGCTTGTTATCAGCGCTCAGTTGAACACACGGCATCCTAGCTTTTTTGAAACTTTTTCTACAAACCTGAATACTTTACACAAAGTCATTAAAATAACTCTGCACTGAAAAAAATAATATCAAAGGGGCCACATTCTCTGTGACTGTGATTACATGCACATCAAAATACCAGTTATGAGCAGTATCCCAGTAGATCATAATTATGATCTGACATTTACATGGAACAGCGAGGCAGAGAGGTCTAATATTTCATATCCACATATACATGATAAATAGTAGGATCCCGGTTATTGATTACTGTGTGAAGAAATACTGGCTAGCATTTATTTACCACTTTCAACATAAGTATGAAAACGTATATGCAGTCTCATATTAACAGATAGGCACGCACTAAATTGCATCAAAAGGGTGCACGCCTCCCCCATGCTTGTGAGCTGCTCAGCTCAGTGGTTAATGCCCAGCAAAAACATGCACATAATGACATCTTTATCTGACTGACTCGATTTCTGATTTGGATTATTAAAACATTCCTCCATGATCCATGAGTTCCTCACAATCCAGAGTTTTTGTGCGAGCGACATATGCAAAGATTCTGCCCCTAGTTACACTTCATTAAAGCTGATGCTGACCGTGCGCATTGCCACAAATGCAACAAGTCTGCAGCGAGGCAGGTATGGCTAAAATGTTGTGATCCTGTGTGAATGAACATTAATATAAAAGGAACCTGTGTATGAATGACAGCATCCTTGTCCATTTATTAAAATGGTGATGCGTGTTATTGTTGGGAGTTTTCAAAATGACACATCTTTAATTGTAATTCATATTATGGACACTTGGTGGAGACAGTGCTTTTTGTGTTTGGCTTGTCTACAACTGTAAGCAGCTACTCATAGCTCAAGTTCACTAAAATGAAAATATTAAAAAGAATGATGAATACCACTGTCTTTTTTTGAAAGATATATATATGATACCACAACAACCACTGCATAAAAAGTGAGATAATTTGTACTGGTAAGGCCCACTGCAACATGAAGTTAATAATAGTGCAAAGCAAAAAGCTTTACTTAGTTGCCACACCTGCTATTCACTCTCATGGTACTTCTCCATTCTCTATATTTCATGGCCTTGGGGAAATTGCCACTTAGGTGCCATTCTGTCATGTTCTGACATTCTGAGTTGCACAAATGGGCATTTGGCCACTGGGCAGCCTCTCTTACGCAGCCTTTTCACAGAATGCTCTACACAACCTGACTAACTGCTTGAATCGGTTGAATGATTTTATTCTGAAACATTTAAACATGCTAAACATTTCAGTCCTTTTCACATATCAACCACTGGCCAAAATCAAATTATCAAGAAATTTTAGTGTCTTATTTTGCTTTTCTTCATCCTCTGAAGAACACACCAGCATTAATGCCAGCATGATGTTAATAATCATAATAATCACAGTGAATAAAGTAGCTGGTTGAATTCCATCACCACTATACTCTTTTTTTTTTTTTTCCCGTCAGATATTATCTGCCCTCTTACACAGCATGTCAAATTACTGGGCTTAGCTTGCAACAGTCAAAATGCTCAGTGCCAGTGAGATAAGTACACATTTAATGGGCATAAGTAATTATAGTTCTCTTGTTGGTAGCATGTGGAGGCGTCATTCAGCGAGCTCAGGGTCACATAGCCCTGGAGAGTTACCCGACAAATGCTCGATGTGAATGGATAGTGCAAATGGAGAGGGAAAGCAGCATCGAGCTCAGGTAGGTAACTTTTCCAAAGAGCTGATATGAAAATCATTCCACACTGAAGGCACATGATTTAGAGAAAAGATTTAGTTAAGTCTTTATTTGAAAGGCTCAGAAGGGATCAATGTGACCTCAAGTAATAAAAGACTGCTGAGCTTCAGATGATACAGGAGAGAGTCAAGCAACCTGGAGTTTGCAACAGTCTGTACTGGAATAGTAAAAGGGATGAGAGCACTTTAGAGTGAGGACTGACTTAGGCTCAAATCAGAGTAACATTACAAAGTAACAGTATTATTGTGCTTATTTGGCCTTTTTTTTAAATTTACTTCTCAGTGAAAACACATTTGTGTGTCATATGATTTGAAACATACAGTCTGATTCCTTATAAAAACCCAGATATCAAACTATGTGACGATTAAAATTTGGATTCTGTACGAATCTAGACTTTGGACCAACATACTGTAAGAAGAACTGTCTTGTTAGTGCAGTTAACTTAATAACTCATTTATTCCACCTTTTAAGACAGCTCAAGCTAGAGAATATGTCCTTTTTTCAGTGTTTTTTACATCAAACTACACTTGGCATGGGGATTAACTCACCACAGGTGACTAACATCATGTCTGTATTGTTTTGCTGCAGGTTTTCACTGCTGAGTTTGGAATCTGACCACAACTGTCGCTACGATTACGTCGAGGTCCGTGATGGCAACACCCTGAGCTCCCCTGTGATTGGCCGGTTTTGTGGGGATCAGCTGCCTCCTCCTATTAAAAGCTCTGGGAACTTCCTGCACATTCTATTCACCTCAGATGGCTATAATAACTTTGATGGTTTTGTTCTTACTTTTCAGGAAATTCCAGGTAGGTATAATTGTTGTAAGCAATGCCAATATTTCACATGCATTTCACACACTGTGCTGATGCAGGACAGACAAAATAGCAGGAACATTTAACAGTATAATGTAATGTAATACAATTGGTCACAATAACATTTTAAAGCCTATCCTGTGTTTGAGACTACTGAGGAAGGCTGGATTTGTATTGGATTACATTGCATTATAAATCATGGCGTTCCTTTTATTTTACTGTCACGGCATATGAGTCAGCATATGCTCTGTGTAAAGGGTTTTCTCTGTGCAATCCACATACAAACAATACAAATGTATCAGTCTGAAGCATTTATGTTCATGTCAGTTTTAGGGTTTACACGGCCAGTTAAAGAACTAAAGGAAAGGCCTGGTTGTTTCTTCTTTGTTTTTTGTTTTTCAGTTAGGGTGAAAAGTTATTGCAAATCAATACAAAGCTGTTAGGAGTGATGACCTACATGATACAAAGACACCCTACTGTTCCACCATGCAAAGTGCAGCACTCTCTTTATTTTGCATGCAGCACATTTGGTCCAGGTACTTTTTCTCTCATTCGTCTGTGTCTGCTCAGCCTCCTTCACAGGGCAGTGATGTGAGACGGACAGTCAATGACACAGATTTATCATACCTGCTCCTCTCTGCCCTATTTACTGCCTTTAAAGCAAATCATGCATCTAACTTCAATCCCATTTATACAGTCTTTCCCCTCATTGGGCATCAACTGCACTTTCCTAATCCCAACATATCAAAGTAGCACAGCATGAATAAGAGTTACGGCATTCTTTGGTAATATTTCTGTTTAAAAAGAAATAGAGGGTAGTATCCTGAGACTGATTTAAGATGTCTTCATGTATGCAGAAGATGCCCTATTATTGGTATCACACCATGTAAATCTTCAGTGCAACATTAAGCTTCATAGTTCTGCAAGGCTGTTGTTTTTTTTAAGTTCAGTCCAGAAAATGTTTCCAAGGTAAAGAATGTTGGAAATGTTGATAATTTGTAGAAAGTATGAAGCTAAATCACAGGTACACTCAGTAGATTTGACTAAGATATGTGTGTGTATAAATGTTCCAAATGCCCACCACCATATTTTATTTCTGCTTCAATTATGTGACTTTAATAATGTACAGAATTATAAGTGTCATGTACCTTTATTCAGTTCTTCGTTGGCTATTCAGTGTTAGCTTTCATTCCTCACGGCCAGAAAATTTCTCCACAGTGTCACCCATCACGAATGCAGCGTGCGCGCCCCCAGAAAAACCAGTGAATGGATATCTGCTGCCTGTATATGGAGCAAAAGAGGAGCTTGTGTTGGTAAACTACCGGTGCCATTCCCCTTTCAGGCTAATTGGCACACAGCAGAGGACCTGCCTACCTGATGGCACATGGAGTGGCACTTCTCCCTCATGTGCAAAAGGTTTTTCTTTTTCCTTTCCCCCCCCCCCCATGTGGCTTGTGATCTTCTTTTATGGTGTTTGCACACTATTATTGCGAGTTAATGAAGGCATTTTTCTTTCTTTTGTCTTCACCGGATACAGGCCAAACAAGCCTGGTCCGGTGTGCTCCTCCACCCAAATTGCCTCATGGATATCATAGACCTGCTCTTAACACAGCTGGAGGTGCTGAGACAATTGAGTTTTTCTGTAAAAACTCCTACATTTTAAGCGGAAACCACCAGAGTACCTGCCTCTCTAATGGATCCTGGAGCAGTCGGCCACCAAAGTGTGTCAGAGGTAACATTAGTTGTGGCCATTTTTCTGTAAGCAGAATCATTTTCCGTACACACGTCCTGGTCGTCACCTGCTTGATTTCCTTCACAGCCTGTCGAGAACCCAAAGTGTCTGAACTTGTGCGGCAAACTGTTGTGAAGCCACATCTATTATCAAGGTACCATTTGTGATGCTGTTGTAGTATGTGCATTTACATGGGTGCTACTTACTTCAAGTCACTATTTCGTACGATTCTTTTGTGTTATTTTGTCATTATGCAAATTGCGGTCATTAAATAGGGTTTTATTTGGAGGAAAAATAAATGATCCCACAGATTTCTTTGATTTGTCAGTTGACAGCAAGTAGCAGCGTTTATGTAGCTATCTGCCATATTGCCCATGACACATCTCTGATTCTGGCTCACATTCATAACACAATTGCTTCAAAGACCAGAGATTGCAGGGCTTTAGTGCTACCAAGCAAGTTAAACTTTTGGTAAAATAAGTTGCCCACTTGAGTGCAGCCTATTCAAAATATGCAAAGTAGCCATACATGGTGGAGAGGAAGTAATTTATATCTTATATTGTGCAGATGCTGAGCAGATATTAGTAAAACTCAAAGCAAATATTATGGATTATTCTCTTTCTGATCTTAGGATTGAGCAAATCCACAAATTTCATCAGATGAAATGTTATTTAGCACTATACAGTACATTGCTTCATCACATTGGAAAGATGCCCTATGAAAACAAACTGCATCTCTTTCCTTTAGAGAGAGTTCAGACCAAACTCTCCACTTCTCATCCAGATACAGCATGGATGATTTGCTGTCCGCTGGCTTTATTCCATTAACATCAGTTGGATCATCCAGCAAAAAAAAAGATGACACCACTTTGGCCGACATACCTCAAGGCTTTCACCCAGTCTACACAAGCATCGATTACAAGTGTGCTTCACCTCTCTATCGAAATAAAGGAAGCTCCCGACGCACCTGTCTGAAGACTGGAAGGTGGAGTGGGCAGCATGTTTCCTGCTCACCAGGTGAGATCAGCAGGAGTTTAGACATGACTTGTTACCTGAAATATCGCTCAAAAAAAAAAAGAAAAGAAAAAGATAAAATAAAAGACCATATGGGCATGCTGAACAAACACAAATACAGGCTAACTACTATTTATGGAGATGATATTTTCAGCTACTTCCTTATTTCCCAAGGGTAACACCACAGCAGGTGAAGCTGTGATTTTGCATAGATTTTTATGCCGAATGCACCTTCTGACGCTGGTTTTTTCGTCTCTGCCTGGTCTCGAACCAGTCAAATATTTACTTAGTATTAGAGTTTCAGTCACCACAACTGAAGCACAGACTGCTCTGACAGGCTGTTAGTCCCATACAATTAACCAGTGTTGTTGCTCAAAAAAGTAATGTATTTTACATTACCTTTACATAATACAGTATGTTACTTAATTACTCCCTGAAGAAAGTAATTCATTACTCGTTAAGTTACTTTCATGTCACTTCAACTCGATTCAATTTATATAGTGCCAAATCATAACAATAGTCACCTCAATGTGCTTTCTTTTGTAAGGTAAAGACCCTACAACAATACCGATAAAACCCCAATAATCAAATGACCACCTATGAGCAAGCACTTGGTGACAGTGGGAAGGAAAAACTCCCTTTTAACAGGAAGAAACCTCCGACAGAGCCAGGCTTAGGGAGGGGCGGCCATCTGCTGCGACTGATTGGTGGTGAGGAGAGAGAGGGAGACAGGACAAAACCTGTGGCTACAGTCACACATGCCTTTGTTACCTGCTGAAGACCAGGCTCTGGCTCCTGGGTTGGGGTTGGGATGCTCAGTTTTAACGTCACTCTGGGTTCTTTGCTAACTTTGTGTTAGCATGCTGTTTGTGCAGGTGCTTGTAAAGACCCGGAGTTGTGTTAGCAATATAATACAGTTGTTTCTGTACTTGATGCAATTTGCACTTCACCATTGAGGTGAAAGTAATATCCATGTCTCTATTTATTTTCCTCCTCCCTGAACATGAACTGACATCAGCTTTTTCTCTGTCTTGACCTCTGTAAACACTTTCCTGCTGAGTTTATCGTCTCAGTTACGCATTTGGATCATATTTAATTAATTTTTTCCCCCTTTTTTCAAGCCAGCCTCAAATGAACTTTATAAAGTTGAAAAACTTCAGTTTTTGGCACTCTGGCTTCATTTTTTCAGCCACAGAGAGGTTGTCGCTTGATTAGAAATGTTTTTCAGACCAATACATTATAGTAATGTTAGCAAACTTTAGAAGTGTGTTCTTGTGTACCTTAAGTCATTCTAAATTATTAATCATTTGAGGAATGAATTTTGTTCTTACACACAGGAAATTATAGTTTGACTGAAATGTAATAATTAAGTTGTGTTTGAGTACAGAAGCAGCCTACCACAGGTATTAGATTGATTCTGTAACATTTATATTGCAGGTTTATGACTCTTCTACAGTTACACAACACTTAAATTTATCCTCTCAGTCACAGTGACCTCTTATTCAGAAAAAGGTACACAGGCTCACTTTGAAGTAGTTCTTTGGCATTTTTGGAAGTCAGCTTATTATCTTTCTTACTCATCTATCTCTGTTTCTAAGGACTACTTTACATTTTTGATACCACTTTCTAAATGGACTGCTCATGTTTTCTTTGTCCTCTCTTTTGTCACAGTTTGTGGCAAATTTGACGCTTTCAGCAGACACAACCTCTCCAACACTCAGTGGCCGTGGCATGCGGCCATTTATATCCGTTCACCTCCTGACCACACTGTGAGCACCTACAGGCCTCCAGGAAGGATCATAATGGACGAACAGGGGGCCGCAGAGGAGTTCACATTCTGGTCCCTGGCCTGCAGTGGGGCTCTGGTCGCCCAGCATAGGGTCCTGGTGGCAGCTCAGTGTGTGGTAGACAAGAACAAGCAGCAGCCCGTTCAGCCTGAACATGTGAAGGTTGTCATAGGCAAGCAGTACCACACAGCCAGGGATGCACTGAAAAGTCAGCACCGCCTGAGGGTAAAACTGCACATGCATGACAAATTTATACTGTTTAAACATACCTAAACTATTTAATCCATGTGGACAGACATTTAATATGCAAAGATTTTTACATCACTATATCTTTCCCAGGTCAGGGTATATGGCAAATTTAAAACAGTGCTCTCACAGTGTGATCTTACAGTAGTTTTATACATTTTTGTGGGTCATAAAATGCAGAAAAGTTCATAAATTCTGCCACACAACAGCTGAGAGTGAAAAACACAGCCTTCATTAAATAGATGTCATTTTCTGGATATGGTTTTGTTTGTAAATGTATAAGATGAAATTTTTGGAAATTTGGATATGCACTTAAAGCTTACATGGAGCACAGCTATGTTTGGTTTGGTTTTGAAATATTTGCGCATCCTGCATGCATATTATCTAATCTTGATGTGCATTCCAAAAACAACAAAACTTGGCATGCAGCTGAGTATTCTTACTTCCAATTCTCCCTTATCCTCTCTTTTTGCCCCAGCAGGTTTCAGAGATTGTAGTCCATCCAACATTTCTCTCCTCACCAGACTCTGATGTGGCTGTGCTTAAGCTAAAAGACAAGGCCAAGATCAGCGAGCGTGTGCTGCCTGTGTGTCTACCTAAAATGCAAGGGGGGGAGGTGACTGCACAGGAGGCATACACTGTGAGGTGGATTTCACCAAATAATCTAAGGCACCTGGGCCACTCTGCAACCTTGAGCCTGACAGAACTTGTTGAGCTGACTGATGTTACTCATTGTGAAAGAGAATTTGCTCAAGGAGGGGCGCATACCACAGCGATCAGTGACAATTCATTGTGTGTCATTAGCAAGCCGTCCAGTCCTCAGAGCCCTTGTCCAATTGTTATTCCAGGCATCACAACCGTGACAGCTGTGTTTTCATCCGCAAGGGGTGTCTTGTCAGGTCACGAGGATACTCAGGGAGCCTCTAGTGCAGGCTGGCAGCTGCTTGGCTTAGAGAGCTACGTCTCTGAGAAAAACAAGTGCAACCAGCGGATTCACACAGTTCACACACAAATTGCAAACTTTCAAGACTGGATAGAGGAAAATGTGAAGTAGGTAGCTACTTTTTGTAAAAAAAATTTTAAGGCAGAATTTCAGCCATGTTCATAATTGAATTTGAATTCTGTGTGTCTCAGTGCTGGTGTCGATTCCACCAAGAGAACTGCATTTCAGTGATAACCGTGTGCTTCGTGTGTACCTACTTCCCATGCAGCGCCGTGAGATCATGTGAACTGTTTTCCTGTCACATTTTTCTCTGATGTGTGTGCATGTGTTTGCACCTGCCTGGACCACTCCCATATGAAATACCTCTCATGCTACCAACCCCAAAACAAAACAAAAAACCATTAAGAAAATTGTTGACTTATTTCTTCTCAAAACATGGCTGGTTACATAATAGAACAAGTCCGCCAGACCATATTGTTACAATTATACGTGCTGCAGTACCATCCTGTGGAATATTTCAACAACTCACTATACATCAAATAAACCTTCAGAACACTAATTATAATAATATGTATGAAGATAATCCATAGTAACTACATAAGGTAGCTAAAGAGTGCACTAACCCACAAAGAAATTGAAAACCATTTTCTGTATCTACATAAGGTTATAATTGATTTATAAAGTATAAGGTTTGAAACCAAAGCATATACTTTACTATAATACAAATGGCACAGTATCCATTACTAAGTTTATTTCTCTATCATTAGCTGTAAACATCATTTATTATATTTGTATGCTGTAACCAACCATGAAGAATTTATATTTGCATATAATGTGAAGTGAATGGTGTTTAAATTGAACTATAAATTTTGAGCTATGAGCGCTGCACACAAAGGCAGTTGTAGCGCACAGTTTGGCACAGCAATCACTAATCTGCACTAATCCAACTTTTGTCTTCTGACTTTGCTTTTGTGCAGCCGACACTGTAAATATTTTTTTATGCCGTGTCTGGTTAGGATATAACATATTTCCTCCATCTCATTTCTGGAAGAACTGAATTCTTGTATTCAGCCCTGAAGCTCAGTCACATCCCAACTGGTCCAGAACACAGCAGCTAGGCTGCTAACAAAAACTAGCTGACGCTCACTCATCACCCCATTCAGAATTCATTTAAAGTTAATTCAGTGGCAACCACACTTTTGAGGTTGTAGCTCCTAAACTCTGGAACAGCCTTCCTCAGCCTGTCAAACCGGCTGAATCTGTGGTTTGTTTTAAACGGCTGCTAAAAACTAATTTTTCATGGTTTTCCTTAATCTTTTGCTTAATACTGTTGGCTCTCGGTCACATCTAATGTGTTTTTGTATGTTTGCGCGTTTCTTTAATCTGTGGTTTTATCCAAATGGTGAGACTCTTTGTAACTGTTTTAAAATGTGATATACAAATAAAGTCATTATTATTAGTGCTGGTGACAAACCTGAACCTGAACACACGCATCTATTAAAACTGAATCAAAGGAATTGGGTGCTTTTGACTGGGGCTCACAAACCGTTACTACTGTTATTATGAATTACTTATTAGAATTGACAACAGTAAACTGTGATATTAAGTTATCAGGAACAAATTGATTGGCATTCATAAAAAAAAAAAAAATGGAATGACAGAATAACAAAATGACTGTCAGAGGTCTTATAGATAAAACTTTCTGAGCCTTTGGTTATAGTGTATAGACATGTTAATGGCATTATCACTGACAACAAAGGAACTGCTATTATTACTTTTAAATTCACAGATCATATTTAGAAACTGTTTCTCTCTAACAGACTCTAGAGTTTGTACCAAAAGGGACTTGAGCATCACTCATCAGGATTCTGAAATAATCTGTCTTCCAAAGCAAAAGAGCTGAGTTACCCTCTCCAAGCCATTGTTCCCGCCCTTCATCCTGGTGACGTTTGACAAGTGAGTCTTCCACCTTCATGCTTTGTACCTCTCCCTATCTTGAAGATAAGTGATCTACAAATAGAATAATTCAGGCTCATAGTTGAGTAAATAGCCATATTTTTTTTTTCATACAGTAGCTGAATTTTAGAAATATTCTGTGTGCAGAACAGTTTTAATGAATGAATAGAAAAAAATATATTTTGTTGACTAAAAAGCATTGATCTTAAAAAAAAAAATCCAGTCTTGGAATGCACTAAGAAACAGTTCCCCCTTATTTGCATTTATTTACAAACTGTGCATGTGTGCAGATGCATGGCAGTGCACCATGAGCGTTATCTGTCACAGCACAAATGTGCAGCAGCACCTGTGCGTCTTCTGCGCCATGTTGGCATGTAGGGTTATGCATTCGCGAGTTTCTCTGCAGACTGTCCAACATGTGCTGTCATTGAGAAACACACTGAGAGGATTTGCTAAACTTAGCTCTTACTCCTGAGACACAGACACCCGCTATGCTCTCTGCGGCTTTGTGCAGGACACCTTTCAGCCTAGCCAATTAAACAGTGAGCAGCACAGCAGTTGGTCTCTGCAACTTCCAAAGAGAATTGCAAGAATTAAAGCAACCGCTGACTGTCTTTTTTATGTTTGCAGTTCTGATCTTGAGGTGCCAGAGGAAATGCAGTGGCCATATTTCAATTGCATTAGACTGTAACCCATAAATGAATCTACTGCTCATTCAGAATTCATAGAAAGACCCAACCCACCCAACACCAAATATTACAAATGCCTTCATACCCCCTTCTTGTAATATTCACATTTGATTTGACACAAAAGTTTTGAAGCCTGAAAGTTTTGCAATGTCAGGGGTCTCCCAAGGTTTCCATTTTACTGTATGATGTCATGAGGCTAAAAATGGGTGGAAAGTCTGCTCATCTATTACTCATTAAGAGAGAGAACACCACACCCACACCTGAGAGGAGGTACTGACCTCTAATCTCAAATCCACAGCCCTCTGTATGTGCATCAGTGAGCTCACTGTGCATGTGCAGGGTGTCTGTTTAGCTTGGTTGGATTTCCATACCTTAGATTAGGTGGAACCCGCTGCAGCACCTAACTTCTCTCTAAAAACAAAAAAAAAATCTTAATGCTGCTTCAACTTTAAAGAACTTTACAAGGAAGCTAACTGGGAAAGTCCATAAATGTATCAAGAAGAAGACTTCCACAGGTGAGCACTTTCCTGTTAAGGAAGAGGAGAGGTGAATAATAACGCCATCCTTTTCTTATAAGACATTTGTGCATGTGTATAACTAGAAAGCAGGTCTGTGTATGTTTCCAACTGGAATGCCTTCAATACAAATGATTTCACTCAGGTGAGCAAAAGTTCCTTCTGCTCACCGTGAGGTAAGTTTTATACTGCTGAATAAACCTCTGCAGCTGTCTGTAGCTATTAGGGAAGAAAGATCTGCACACAGTGTTTTTAGTGCTGTGACCCAGTTCTAAGGATACCTTAAACATAGTGTTTGGAGCTTGGTCGTATTCCCACTCCTGCTCCTGGATGAACGGTTTGTTGCAGGTCAAAAGTGGATCCCGAACAAAGCGCCTAGCCAGTGAAAATCAGCTGTCCACAAACAGATGTGCTTTTAAATGAAACAACAAATCTCAAGAGAGGAACACATTAACTAATGCATGTTATGCAGTTGATGGTTTCTTAAAGCAGGGCAAAACTGCTTGCTTTTGGCCACGTGCATTATTAAAGATATAGTGACCTGTGCGACTGACTCCCACCACATTCTTCAACTCAAGACTGGGCTGCAAGGGGATGAAGTTCAAAAGAATATCCCAAAGGGTTACACAGCAAATTCTGCTTATATATTTTTATTTTTTTAATTTTTGTTTATGCTTCTGTTAGGGAGTGTAACTACACAAGGGTGGCGAGGAAGTAGCAGGCACTAAGGCGTCACCAGCACTGGTTTGAAATTATTTTTATACTTTTTTTTTTTTTAATTATATTATCACTAGAGGGAGGGAAATGTGGCTGCTGCTGTTACAGCTTTAACTAAACTCTTCTTCAATGAGGTTAAGTTTAGGAAAATCTTGTGCTTTGGGTTTAAATAGGCTGCATTCCTACATGCACTCTGCATATTGAAAAATTACACTTGTGACTGCAAGTATGTTTAAACATGATGCCAAGGGTTTCTGAACAAGCGTCCAAATGTGATGAGTTTGGAGTGAGACCCGCCTCACTGTTGCCATGACCTGGTTTACTGCACCCACACAGAATATGCTGGAATGTCTTGTGCATATCTTTGAGTTGCCAGTGCCTTTAATAAAGTGGCAGTATAATGATGAAGTATGAAAATAGGCTGAAAATACATATAAGCTCTCTAACAGGTACAACAGAAGAGCTGGATGCAATCATATAACCACCTTACTTTCCTATAAGAACACTAAGCATTAATCTACAGAGAATAAAGTTCCCATGAGAGCATGTGTTGGCTGCAGCAGATCAGTGCACCGAAACCTTCCTGTCAGACTGGGGCCTTTCTACATGCAGTTAATAATGTTCTCCCTGTCCTGGCTTTGGTTTTATCCAGTTTTTTTGTTTTCTACCAATAGTTAAAAGATGTATCTTCATCTTCGACTGGCAACTTTAAAGTCAGGTGTAAATGTGAGCATGAATGGTTGTCTGTGTCTATATTGTATGTTGTATGTCTGCCTGTGACTGACTGCCAAACCCACAAATCCATCCATCCATCCATCCATCCATCTTGTACTTATCCACTTCAGGGTTGCAGGGGCACTGGAGCTTAGCCCAGCTGCCAAAGGGTGAGAGTCAGGGTACACCCTGGATAGTCTGTTGCAGGGCGTTTGTTGATTATTTTAAACAAATGGAAATCAATTACATATTAGTGTTATTATTTATTTATTTTTTAATTAAATGAGTGTCTATCGGCCAGCTATGCTACAGCATTTACAGGTAAAAGATCAAGGTAAAGATACAACTGTCAGGGAGCACCTGTACAAGCACATTCTAGCTGAAGCAAAATGAAAATACTCAACATTATTCTAATTTCTAATATTAAAAACCTTTGGTATAGCTACATCCTTTTTCTTTACACTGTGTATGACGTTTTCAAGAAGGATTGAAGTGGCCTTTATTGTTAGCTTCATTGTTCCTATAGGTGACACTCAGCTATATTTAACCCTGTGACTACTAATTATGTTCCACAGATGTAAAAGAATCAGAGCTCCTTTAGCTCTTTACATGTAGGATGGATTTCAATACGGTCTGCAGAAGCTACAGCCTGATTAAAAAGCATTAAAAGAAAAGACAGCTGATTATTAAACAATTCTGTGATTTAATTCTTTCACAAATGGGCAAAATGACTTATTATACTGTACAATTCAATCAATACCTCGTCGCAATCTCTTGTCTAGTTAAAATCTCTTTAGTCTTTCAAAACTCCACCTCTTCCATTTGCCTATTCAGGGCTTCGGGTATGAGACAAATTGTTAACTTTTAAACGTGCAATTACTCGCAGTAGGCACAGAGAGCACAGAAAGGCTGAAAAGCACCGAGAGGAACTTTGACATGTGCCATATTATAATTTACAGATGCAACCACTCTGAGTAGTTTCCAGTTTTCTTTAAGTAAGCTTCAGCTGTGCAGTAGGTATCAGATACTGAAATGACTTTAGAAGAAAAGACTCGACTGTGTCTCGACTGTAGTGAACCTCAGATTCCATAAACCAATAGGAACTGGGCAGGCATGGAAAGAGATCTAACTCAACTGTGGTAGCCAGTGCCAGACTGCACACTTTCAGGATTTGAATGCACAGTGACAAAAAAATATGTCTACTTGTCCAACTCCTGGTAGAACAGGAAACAAGCACATCTGCATAATTTATCTTTATTTTGCCTCATTGTGCGACGAGGGAAAAGAGAACTTTGTGAAATGAGTCTGAGTAGCAGCAGCATTTCCTCCTCTGCTTCTCATCCTCAAGTGGAGGCCATGATGGTAGAGCCAGTCAAGAGCTGCTTATATGATATGAAATGTTTTAATTGTGCATCTCCCGCATAAGTAAGAGCAATTAACTCCAGTAATCAGGAACTGGAGTAAAGCCTCGGCTCAGATCCAACTGAAATCCTGCTCTTACGAGACACATGTCATTAAAATCATCGCTGAAATATGATCATCAGTCGCAGTCGTGCATCATGATTGCAATCCGTGCTTATGCAAAACATGATGGGTTGCTGTTAGGCAGTGACAACACGCACTCTATATGGCTTACAATGACACGTGCATCTGCTGTGGTGCAATTTGAATGCACATTACACGTGTTTTTTTTTTAAAAATACACGAATAAATAAGAAAGTTATAATCATGTTGTTGTTTATGTTCCTATTGACATTTTCAGTTAGAATCTATTTAAATTTGTAACCTTATGAAATCTAAATGAGCCCAAACATGGGGTAAAGGTTAGGATTAGGGTTACTTATCATCTGTGATGACTTTGAACGGATGATCTCACAGGTATAAACTCCCCCCAAAAATGGATTTAGATTATTATTTATTTATTTACAATATCAAGATGGATTTCTCCAGTATAATGTTTCTTGATATTAAGTGGCAATTTTGTATCGATTCCCTCTGGTTTGCTCTCTTTGCAGCATCGCTTAATGTATTTGCAGAAAGTGCTTGGATGTGACTGACTGCATATAGTGCTGTCCATGAAGTTGTGATTCATGTCCAGCAATAAAAATTTGTTATACCTTAAAAATGCCAAACATATTTTTCAGAACACCGTGGTGGATTTTTGTGTGTGTGTGCTATTAGTCTGATAGCGCTCAGAATACAAATAACTGATTGTGGCAACCTTTATATATATATATATATATATATATATATATATATATATATATATATATATATATATATATATATATATATATATATATACACACACACACACAAACAAAAAACATAATAGCAAGGGAAACTAAAAGGACAAATAACTACCATAAATTACGTCATTATTTCTTCTTGGTACATAAAAGAAATAAAGTTTAAATTTAGTGTTCCTCTGACTCACAGAATAGAACAGCTTTTGCGTATCTATCTAGGACGTTGCAGTGTGATTCAGTAAAAATACCATCTGTCTTAATGAGACATTTGGTCTTGTGCTGTTTGTTCAGGACTCTATTTTCTTCCAAAAAGAAAAAAAAAAATCTTCTGAAATCGCACATTTTCACTTAAAATGTGTTTTGTAACCACGGCAATAAAGCGCACACTTGTTAAAGCTCTTGGAAAACAGATGAAATTGCTTCACCTCATTTGTATATTTTTTCTCACTTGTTCTGTGAAGATAAAAATATTAGGCAAATTGCTTGCGTGAGGAACAACTGTGAGTACTGAACTGTAGACAGCATTTCTTTGTAGGTAGTTTGCATTGGGGCTTCTTGCACACTAAAATCATTTGGTCTATAAATAATGCAGATGGATCAAAAATGTTATTTAAGCATAAAACCACATAGGGAAGCTTGGTTGTTGAAATGTGGAGAGTAAATTCTGGGGCCTGTAATGATCTCATTTATTTATTTAACTAATCTGAATTTCATGTGTTGGCACATAGAAGCATCAGTAATGATCATAAGTTCTCAGCCATTCATGTTTCAAACGCACTGAGTTAACACTACATTACTGACTGACTGCTTCTAATCTCCTTTGACTGAATCTCAGTGCGGTTAATGGACTTTCTACATCTATGTTATGTAACAGGGCTCAGTGCATGCTGGGAGTTGTATTCCTTTGAACTTGTATCTGCAACATTTTAAAAGAACAATAAAAGGCAATTACAGCTGAAGATTTCTTGATTTGCTTAAAATATGTCCTGCAAATATGAGAACCAAGTTGTGAAGGACTGACTTTGGTTTTAGTTTTAAAAATAATACTTGACAGCTGTAAAATGTGTGCTCCTTGTGTTTACACTCACACACTTATTCAACTAAACAGTTGTGAGACTTAATTAAAACTGATACATGCTTCAAAGTGGTAACTATAGACAAATAAGGCAAATCAAACAAACACATCTGTTTATGTTTGTCTATTTATATCAATCTTTAACAATATAAACATAGGATGTTTTTCATGTTTGCCAATGCAAGGGCCGACTTGTTGATCAGATCTGCTACTGTGGCGCAAACACCTGTGGTGCACATTTGTAAGTGAATATTAATGCTCAAAGGCTCCGTGTGTAACTCGCTGGGCCGTTAGTTCTCTGGCCCATTTACCACAACAACAACTGCTCATAAACCCCGACCACAGTTCCCCGGCTTTATCTACTTCATACACGCAGAACAGCTACCTGGTCAACCAATAAACACTAAACCAGTAATTCAACCAATTAATAGTGATTCTGCTTCCATGCTGTATTTTAATAAGATAGACTTTAACAGTATTATTAAAAAAAAAGAAAGGTAACACAGCATTCAGTTATCTGCCGCTGTTTCACTTGCATCAGTTTAAAAGAAGTGGTTGTTCTAAACTTTACACACTCGACAATGTTAACATTGCAGTTCTAAAATGCCAGTTTGGCTTACATTTGTCTTCAGACAGCTGAGGTCTAAATGCATATTTTTTGCCAGGAGGTTTGTATAAATAGTGTTGAAATAATCACATCTCAAATCAAATATTAGACACATCACAAAGAAAAATCTGATGGGAATTGTGGTTTATTGGTTGTCACTGTGTTTAAATTCAAGCTCAGCAGTGCAAACTGCAGCCAGGAGTGATTGTTGATGCACTAGCGTATGCAAATGTAAGCACGGCTGGTGTTTGTGCAGGTTGGAAGGGGCAGCAGTTGAGTCGTGATGAGGGTGGAGGTTGTTTTTTTTATCATTTAGTCTGTGTTACTATTAAACTAGTATGTTATTTAATAAAAAAATTTGATCTTCTGATATTATATTATCATAAAGTTGCAGAATTCAAAGAAAAATCCTTTAATGATTTTATGAAATTTATTCTATGACAGCCTAAGACTTGCTCTCCGAGTGTGTCTGATCCATTTCAGTGTGTATGCGCGGTGGATTAGGATGGCTCAGGACAGATTAGTTAATTATAGACACCTGCAGTCTAAGCGTGGCATGTGTTGTCAGGTGTTGCGGCATGAGGTGGGCCTGTCGCTGAGAGGAGAAAAGGCGGGGCGAGGTCTGGAATCGCACGAACAAATGCTTTGCCATGTGCTCTGACTGCGTCTCTCCTCCTTGTTCATGCTTGGAGAGCAGCTCCGTAATTGGAATCCTCACTCTGTCTTATAACCAGCAACTCTGCAAATTGCACGGAAAATAGGCCAACTTCTTAGAACAGCCATGTAGTCTTTGAATCAAACTCTCCTTTGATTCTGACCAGCATGAAGGCAATCAAAGCTGTTAAATGTTCCTCTGATATTACACGCAGCTCTGTAATCATCTTTTCCAGCTACAAGTCACTCCAACAGTTTTTTTTTCTTTTTTTCCTCATGTATTAAAATAAATGCTGGAATGCTGCAACCAATGAATGCATGTAACATGCCCATGTCACTCTGTCAGACTATTAGGACTAAAAGAAGCCGTTGTCACTTTCAGGAAGAAAAGAATCACACTGAGGCCACTCAATGACAAAGCAGCACTAAACAGCTGAGCCTCTGCAAATGCCTCAAATAAAGGCTTAACCCACTGCTGCTGTTGCTATGCTAAGTTTCTGCTGTTTGATTTGGACACAGTAGATGAGAAAAAAAATCAGCGTTGTGTTATTGGATTCTAACAAACATACATACAGTTGAATTTGTTTTGATTTACTTTATTTGCCTTCAACAAAAACATAAAATCATCTCAAGCTTGTTGGTTTAAGCTGAGGACTCTGACAGGAGCTCCCCGCCTGCTAAAGCTGCCTTTAAAACTGGCGAGAAACCAGAAATCGTACTCAAACACGAGCGTTAATTGGCATCTGATTAAATATTCGAAAATGAAAACCACAGGAAAGCTGTAATCAGTTATTTCTATTATGCTCTAATAAACCAGCTTTATTCTGCTAAATGACTTCTCCTTTAAGCTTTTTTTTGCTGACTAATTTGGAAGTTTTTGTTTACTCTAAACTTCTTGCTTGATATTAATTGAGAATGTGACATGAACCCTTTAATTTATTTAACAAATGGACTAATGAAGTATGCCATTAACATTCAAGAGAAATCATGTTACAAATAAATCAGTTTGCAACAAGCCATAAAGCAGTACTAATAAGCAGACCACATTTGATTAGCTATCATTAAATGCAGCACCTGATACAAATACGTAGGAGCATGAACCATATGAAACAAAAAATGTCAAGGGGGAAACACAGAAGCACTGCTGCTAGTGTAAAATGTGCATGTTTATGATTCTCTCAATCTTTCTAAGTCTACATTTCCTCCAGCTAAATATATATTTAAATTTAAGAAACTGGGTACTAGAGCTAAAGTGCATGAAGTGCAGGTTACTACTGATGATATCTTCTGTGATTATGAGGGAAAGCCCAGGCGTCTTTCTAAAGTGGTTGTACAAAATGACATTTCTGCAGCCCTTGCACCTGAAACTTATTAAGCATCTTTACTTGAGTGCAGCACTTTGCGTATTTGCATTGCCCTTCTGTCTCAAAGGAGAAGTAAACAAAACACAAACTGCAAAAATAGAATGAAAATAAAAGATGGCAACAAGGATTTCCACTCTCTGGCTAATCTTAGCTGGGTGACTCCTCCCCTCCTGTCCGGGAGGCTTCTGTCAGACCTCCAGGTTAGTCACTTTACCTTTGTGCACCTCCCTGCAGCCGAATGAACGGGTATCTGTGATTCTGGATGTACGTCAAATACTGAAGAAGAAATTATTTGCGATTTTTTTTTTTAAGCACCGAAGGTCCTTTTCTGTGGGAGAAAAAAAGACTTTTTTGGGTGTTTTATTTGGAGGATTTACCAATGCATGAGCCATGATTTTGTTATTTTTTTCACTGAAGTCAGTAGTTGTGTAGTACCACTCCACAAGTACAATTACAACCTCAAGCAATATACAAAACAACTGGTAAGCATAATAAGCAGCATGTAGTGATGTGGTGGTAGTTCATGAGATGAGTCGTTAATATATTTTAAAAAATGGCAATGAACAATGTGCCTTCAAAGTATTTTTTCACAATATTTTTTGCAATGCATATGAAGCTTTTCCAAAGAACCTGAAACTTTATGCAATAATTTGATGCATTATTCAGTAAGTGCATTCCATTATAATAGGAAACAAAAGCTGTGAGGAGGATCTTTTGTCAGTTGTCTGTCTATGATAGTCCTCTGTCCTTGGTGCTGTGTTAGTAGATGACATCTTTTATGTTCAGCACTGCTGTTCCGCTCTTTCCTTCTTTCTCAGTCAACCTTGCATTGAAGGTGTGTGTGTGTGTGTGTAGGTGTGTGTGTGTCTTTTATTGCTAATAACTTAAACATATTGGCTAGCCTTCAGCTTTTCAGAAAAGCTGCCCAGCACTGCTTACTCATGTTTGATGTCAAGATTTTTGACATCCAATTGTTTGTCCGGTGCTTTTGAATTTCTGCCAACATGCAGAAAAGAAGACATTTATTTTAAATACCAAGTTTTGAATGCAAGTTAGCAATCTCATGCATAACAGTTTTAGGTAGGTGGCGGTGACACCTTGACTTTTCCTGGGAAGCCCCTTGTGTGTTGCATAACTCAATTGCTTGCATGCCTGAAGTGCTAAATTTATCCTCTTTAAAAGGCTTAGGTGTCATTAATGCCAGAGCACAGTGTATCAGACAGGCATGATTGACTTGGCCGTTGTTCTGTCCTCACCTTACATGTTCCCCGTTCCTTGACATGTCTTGGATGGAAAGTTTTATAAATCATGAATGATCAAATGTGTTATCAATTTAGACGGTAGACCTTTCTACATCACACATTTTTGACACTTTGTCTCCCCTGTGGCCTGTGAATTTTCATCTGCAGGGAAGTTTTTCATAATGCTCTATATGCAAATTTTACTGAGTGAAAAGCACATTTTTCTGTAGTGTTTGATGCTTAAAACAACATTCCAGGTGTTCGTGTCATCAAGGTCATGGTTGCCCAAATGACACAGGCATGCTCTGTTACATAACTGTGTACGTCTGTGCTCTACAGGATTTAAAGGCTGTACAGCTGAGAGTTGATCTTTAAGTTAAAGAGGCTTTACTCCAGACCACAACAAACCTGAGATACTCGTTGCTTCAGAGACATCAAAAGGTAGAAAAATAAAGTAGTGTAAAGGAGGATGGATGAGCTCATCATCTGAAATTAGCATACAGCAAAACTGCAAAGAAAAATATCCTCAAAACTAAAAGACTGAATTACTGACACAGTCACATACTCTGTGTTTTTATGCAATAGCTGCAGAAATGTCCAGCGATAAGCTAACCATGGAGGTTTCTCTGCCCAAATCTGTGTTTAACACATGTGAACAGAGATTTAAAAAGATCTTTTCTACACTTGCTGACCCTTTAAAACTTTAGATTGCAAGCCAAATTTAGCCATATATTCAAACATTATGCATTATTGACTGAGTCACAGAAGTTGGGTGGCTGTGGCTCAGGAGGTATAGCAGGTCATCTACTAATTAGGAGGTTGGTGGTTTGATCCAGTCTGCATGCCCAATTATCATTTGGCAAGATGCTGAACCCCAAGTGGCTCCTTATGTGTTCATTGGTATGTGAATGTGTGTGTGATTGAAGACATGTAGAAAGTGCTTTGAGTTCTCAAGTAAGGTAGAAAAGCGCTAATAACCAGTCAATTTACCATTACTACCTACCTCACATCTATGGCCAGTTTAGAATCACCAATTAACCCAACATGCATGTTCTCCAACTGTGAGAGAAAGCTGAATTAAACCCACACAGGCACAGGGAGAACAGCCAAACTAAACAAAGAAAACCCCCAGGAGACCAGAGATTGACCAGATCCAAAACCAAGAATCTTGCTGTGAGGCAGATCAACATTGCTAATCAACATTGCTAATACATAGACATAGATCCACCCATCCACCCATCCATCCATCCATCCATCCATCCATCCATCCATCCATCCATCCATCCATCCATCCATCCATCCATCCATGCCACTTTGCCTTGCAGTCTGCCTTTATAAACATTTGTGAAAGTCTACGTCAACTGTAAGTGGTATTGCAAAGCAGGAGCATTTAGGAACCACAGCAACTCAGCTGCAAAGTGGCAGACTACTTCAGAGGGTGGGGTCATTGAGTGCTAAGTTGCATAATGTATAAAAGTCACCAGTGCTCTCGTGACTCAGTAATTGCTAAATTCCAAACCTCTCATAGCATTAATATCAGTACAAAACCTGTGCACCAGGAGCTTCATGGCCAAGCAACTCCTGTAGGTGTAATGTGCAGGTGATCCAATGCTTTTTTCTAGTAGTATAATTTTATTACAAACATAATTTTTCCTCATTTGGCCCTCTTTTCCTCACAAATTCTGAACCAATAACACACTAAGTTGTATTCGTATTAGTTCTCCTAACTGCAACCTCTACTAACTGCTGAAATTTGAGGGTATAGAAGGGCATGAGTCCCCTCCATAGTGTCAATCATTATGGGGGGGGGGGGGGGGGGGGGGGGGGGGGGGGGTTATAGTGTAGGAGTTTCACAGGTCCCAGCACCATCTGTGCTGACAGTTACTGTACTAACAGTAGGAATTGCTAGTACAGTGACAGTAACATGACCCTTCTGTGGCTTCCCACCAACAGACAGCCAGTTTAGAAGCACCAAGGTGGCAGATTTGTTGCTGGGACCAAACCCAAGGACATTACATGCTTTCTCACCTATTCACACACTATTTTTTTTTTTTTTAGGCTTTTAAATGATTTCTATATGTGATGTGTTGTGTTAGCCCAAGCAGACTTTGCAATGGAAAACTTTTAAGAAGTTTTAATTACAGTTTTAGTGCAACCAATCTAAACATTGTTTCTGTGTTCTCATAGTTGCAAATGAATGTAATTTGAGTTGCTAGGCATTTGCACTGATTTAAACTAAAAATATAATGGTGTGGTGTAAATGCTGTGGGGACTGTCACTCATCATTACAAGCTCTTCTCTCTTTACTTCTTTCAGTGCCAACAAAATGCAGAAGCAAGTTGAGGTCAGGATGGATGAGAGCCCCTTGGGACCAGGGGTAGACACTCCTGAGAGTCTATGTGGAACTGTCTGTGATAAGATTATGAAGAACATGGTTCTCACTCTTACAATCCTTGGTAAGTTTAAAGTCACTTAATTTCTTTAATTTAATGGTTGAGGCTTTACAGGGTTAAGGCACCTTTACATTGTACAATTTTGGTCCAAGTCCTACGTTTAGAGATGTGAGAGAAATAATATGACTGTCACTGTGGGATACATCCTCCATGACTGAGGCTGGCTTTTGAGACACAGTACATCAAAATGTGCTCTAGATGAACTGTGGTTTTCCAACTGCAGATTAACAAGAGGGAAAGATAAAAATATGCAACAGAGACTAAGTTTCAGCAGCTGTCATAGCCTATAAAGTGACCAAAAAAAAAACACCTCACGTCCTGTCAGGTGTGATGCCAGTTTAATAAAATGTTATCAGATCATTCTGTTTTTCTAGTATCTGTTTTATTGGGATCTTTGGCATGACAGGGAACTTATTAAATTATATATGCAATCAGCATGATGACATTTTATGCAAATTTAAATTAAGCTGGAGTCTCATGCAAGGTATGTCAACATAGCAATTCATCACTGTATCTCATATGCCAAGACACAAGATGTGTGTTTGTGTTTCATAGTCTGTTTAATTGTGCGTACCTGTGCAGGGAGTCCAGAGGGAACTTAGCGAAATCTGGTCCATGGCGTCTTTTTCCTTATGAGAAGTAATGGTGAAAAAAAAAAAAAGAAAAAACTAATCTGGGGTATTTAGGCTGTCATGGCTGTCACTGGTCTGTTGTGCAGTCTACGATTACACAAAGCTTGCAAAGCTTTGTGTAATCGTAGACTGCAGCTATGATAGACCATACTGTGCAGTTCATAAGGACTATCTCTAAAACAAATTTAAAAAAAAAATAGTGAAAAACAAGAGAAAATATGCACAATCCAACAAAAAAAACGCATCTTTCTCATTAAAAAAATAAATCTATTCAGTCAAATCTCCTGTCGTTGAGCCCACATCTGATCAGTTGTTAGGTGAGATAAGAGGCAGGTGTTTCTCCTCATGCCTTGAGGTTATGCAGTCAGTGGAGAATGGCAACACCGGGCTCCAAACATTGAAGCAGCTGCAGTTGACCTTTACTGCGTGGCTTTGGGCAATGAGAGGAACCTAAGAGCATTAGGAGAAAATCAACCTACTTCTTGGGAGTGGGGGGCAAAGCAAAACAAAACAAAGACACACTAGACTCAATATAAAAAAGCAGCCCAGCCTTTTAAATCTTTGACTTTCTTCCTCTATCAGTGCACTCACTGTGCTCTCCTACTAAGTACCATTTAAATGCATAAATGTTCACAGCTTCTTTCCTGATGTTAAACCAGCAAGCAGCCATGATTGCCGAGGTTATGTCGCATTTAGACTGCACTGCAAAATACTAAAATGAGTAACAACTTTGAAAGTTAATTTCGATTTATAAAAAGAAAAGCTCACCAGCTTCAGTACTTTTTTGTGCCATCCTCTTCAGCTCTTCTCTCCTCCAAAGCTGCTTACAGGAAAATATTTAGACCGAAGCTGATAACAGTATAGGTCTTATTGCTTTACAGTAATGAGTAACCTCATTAAGTTTGATTTTTCACACATTATCAGGCACTCGGATGATAGGTGATGTCATACAAATGTCTAATGAGCAAAGTTATGTGCAAATATATATTTATTACTAAGCCACACATGAGGCCTGGCTCTGTGTTTTTATTTTTTTATTTATTTATTGTCTCAGGTGTGTTTCTGGGTTCTATTGCCGGAATGCTTCTGCGGCACATATCACCTCTCCCTCCTGATGTTATAATGATCATTGCGTTCCCTGGGGAGATCCTAATGAGGATGCTGAAGATGCTTATTTTGCCTCTTGTTGTTTCCAGTCTGGTCACAGGTGGGTGAGGCACAGTAACTCAAACATACGATGTTCTGCTGAATTTGCTGACAACTGTCGTGAAATGAGGTCATGTGGTGCTTCTTGTTACCTGGGAGTTGAGTTGCAACAGCAGAGATGTGAGAGTGGGTGTTTTTTTTTTTTCTGGCAAACTGGAAAAAAAAGAGCTTCTTAAAATTCCCCTTTTTTTTTTTTTGCATTTTTACAAAAAAAAAAAAAAAAAAGCAGTGGGAGGAAAGGAGCCACACAAACAGATTTTGTTGACTGCATCCTGCACAAGCACACAGGTGTTACTGTTTTTCTACACTGGAACCTATTTTTAGATAAACCATAAACCACATTCAGCTTTTTTTCTAATAAAACTAGAGCTGAAAGTTGCACTGGTGTACAGCATATAGGCAGTAGTTTCAACATGCTGAGCAGAATACATGCAATTTAAAGTGCAAATGACTGTAATATAGAAATGTGTTTTAACCTTTTAATGCCTTATAGCTGCTTCATAGCTCTTTTCCTTAATAGACTCAATTTATGTTGCTATATGTTTCATTTCAGAAATATCTGAGGTCACAACACCAGACATCAAATTACTTTTATGAAAACTGGAATTAATATGGAAACATTGCGTATGATACTGAAAATATCAGGATTATTTTTTCCCCTCACATTTCTTGTTCAAATATTCCAGCATTATTTATAGCAGTTATGTTTCCTTTTGCTTTTGTTCTTCCAAAATAGTTGCAAAACTTGTTCTCACAGGCCGATGCAGTGCTTAATGAATTTATGAGACCACCATCCAGTGTAAGGTTTGTGCCGCAGCTGCCCTAAATTAACTGTGTTGATAAAAATTATTTTTATGTTTATGAAATGGTGAATCCATTAGTATGTGGAGGCGCTTGAATCAAAATGATATTTTTAATGGTAAAATATAATTATTGCTGTTAACCACGAATTTTAAAAACGACTGCTTCTCAGAGAAGTCCAGTGTTCACATTTGGGTTTAAAAAAGTGAATTCAGTTTGTTATTTGCATAATAAATAATAACATTTTTAGTATTAAACAAGATTTCGATAGGTGGTCTAATAAATGTATTAAGTGCTGTACATCTGCTATCATCACCTCACATCTTAATGACACTTACCTCTGTTACACTGTGGCAGGATGGGTCCATTCGCCCCTTTAGAGGAAATGGTCACATCAAATCAATACAAAGGAGTTCTGAGTTATCATCTTCATCCTTCATCATGATGAAAACATTTTGTGATAGAGAGCACTCTTCACTGCGACCATTTAAACATCAAATATTGGAAAATCCAGAATTTGAGTGTGCCACTGTGCAGCCGAGCTGTTCTGGTGGCACGTAATCACCCTACACTGCTTCACACTTAATGTTTTTAAATTATTTTATTACTTTCCCCATCTGTATATAAGCCTCATGAAGCAGGGCTTTACAGCTCACATACCACATGCTGCTCTGATTGGAAAGACTTTAGCAATTTGGTTACAGTAGCTGATTGTTTCAATGACAGAACAGCTCAGATCTCCTATTTGCACTCATGTTCATTATAAGGCAATTTTGAGATTGGAAACTTACTTTATTTCCTGTAAAACATACTTTGCCCTCAGGACTAGCTGGTTTGGATGCCAAATCCAGTGGACGACTAGGCACCAGGGCCATGGTGTACTATATGTCAACAACAGTGATCGCGGCTGTCCTAGGAGTGATCCTGGTGCTGGCCATCCATCCTGGGAACCCCAAGCTCAGGGCCAATCTCGGACAGGGAAAAAAGAATGACGAGGTGTCCAGCGTGGATGCTTTATTTGATCTCATCCGAAATCTTTTCCCAGAGAACTTAGTGCAGGCCTGCTTCCAGCAGGTAGGGGTCTCACAGAAAGTCTTCACCACATAAAGTCTGATTCACATGCCAGATGCTCCAATTGTTTGTTGTTTTCTTTGCTGTCTCTCCAGATCCAGACCGTAACCACCAAAGTACCAGTACCCACTAATAGGACCAGAGCACATCCGCAGTTCACAATCAAACGGTCGCTTCAGTTCAAGAGTGGGATGAATGTCCTGGGTAGGTGAAAAGCTTAAAAGCACAGTTGTAAAACTGACTTTACAATTGGCTGAATGTGGCTTTAGATTTGACTACAATATATGAGGGATGTACTTTATATTATTCTGCAAAAATAGATGCTGTACATAGCAGAATGTTTGCTTTGCTGTATGGTAATATGTCTGAATAATTCTTTCTCCAAGAAGAATTAATAACTTTTCATTAATTTCTACTAAATTAGCATATTCTGTGTCTTACAGGTTTAATTGGATTCTTTGTTGCTTTTGGAGTTATTATGGGGAAAATGGGAGAGAAGGCAAAGCTAATGTTGGAGTTTTTCAACGTGCTGAATGAAATTGTTATGCGGCTTGTTGGTGCAATTATGTGGTAAGTTTAGTCCATCACAAGCATTGTTCCACATAAGGTTAAAACAGCTCGAGGCAAAAATGAAACATCCGAACTTGAAAATAGATGCCCTCTACCTGCGCCTCGCCCCTCTCTACTAAAATTCCCTGAGGGAAAGTTTCTAATGCATTTCAACAAGTTGTCTTGCTTTCCATAAGTATTTTCACTTTTTATACAACTGACATAATCTGGACTGAAAAGAGCTGTCATTGGCATAAAGCTCCTGTCATGGGAAACATTATAGCTTGAAAACAAACTTTAGAGTAAATACAGGAGCCCCGTTCACTATCAAACCACTTGAACAACAAGCTGTTAAATCACAGCAAAAACATGTTGCCTATTCCTAATATTTTGTTCTCTTGAAAAATATATATATATGTACAGAATGTCATGTTCAGCAACTTGTTTCAGGATCTCTACGGTATACTACAGACAATTTCTCTGTATCTGACATACTATTCATAACCAAAATACTCTATAATCTATCCTCAGGTACTCCCCTGTTGGTATTGCCTGCCTCATCTGTGGAAAGATCATCTCTATTGCTGACTTGGAAGTGGTTGCAAGACAACTGGGGATGTACATGATTACTGTGATAGTGGGCCTTATCATCCATGGAGGAATTTTTCTTCCGCTGATATATTTTATAATAGTAAAAGAAGATCCCTTCAAGTTCTTTATGGGAATTTTCCAGGCTTGGGTCACGGCACTGGGAACAGCATCCAGGTATGACGGATCTCTGCCTTTGTTTGTGTTTCATTTTGTAGTCACCTAAGACCACAGTATGTCTGTCTATATCTATATCTATATCTATATTGTTTATATCTACATCTATATATATAGATATAGATATACATATATATATATTCAACTTTACAGTTCCACACAAATGAGGGCAACTTTTATTTGGAGCGATAACTATGGCGTTATCTTGCTAGCACCAGTTTCTCACTTTGCCTCCATGTGGGAAATCTTTCCTTTCCTTCATGTTTTATTAATGGCATCAGTTACACTCTTTCCTCCACAGAGGTGAGCTCAGCTTTTTCAAGTTCCTTCCTGCTCACCATTCCACCAGCTTCGAATAAACACTTGATTTTCACACTAAAACAAGTAAAACCACTGTGGAGTCAGAGCTGTGGTTATCTCTGTGAAGTTCAGACTTGAAAGTGAAATGTTTTTGATTCTTTTCCAAAGTAAAACTCCTTACATGAATCAAATTACCATAGTTCAGAGTACATGTTTTCCATTTTGAATAGACGGCTAGTGCAATTACATTTAAAAATTAATGGAATATAATGAGTGATGCAGGCAAATTCATTCCCAGCAGAGAGTCTATAATTTGTTGCAGTTCTTCATTCCTGCAAGATTTTAGTGCCATATCAGGTGCACAGTTTGCAAACTGAATCTCATTCCATGCTCTTCATGACTGCCACATCAATGAGCTTCTCCCTGTTTGATCTGCCACAGTGCCGGTACCTTGCCTGTCACGTTCCGATGCTTAGAGGAAAACCTGGGCATTGACAAGAGGGTGACACGCTTTGTCCTCCCAGTGGGTGCCACTATCAATATGGATGGCACAGCACTTTATGAGGCTGTCGCTGCCATCTTCATCGCTCAGATGAATGGGATCAGCCTTGACTGGGGCCAGATTGTTACTGTAAGGTAAGGCTGCAGTCCTCCTGTCCACACAAGGAGTTCTTTGCTAAGCATGAGAGCAATACCAATCATACCACAGCCTATGGGAGATTTTGATCAACCAAGTGAGGAAATGCTTTTAATAAGCACCCACAGAGTGGTAATGATGTCCAAATTTATTCATCATCATCTATATTTCACAGTTTAATAGCGTAGAATAAGTTTAGAGTTTGAGTTTACTGAGACAGTGCATACTCCCCCCCCCAAAAGCTTGATTAATTAGTAATTAAAATATTTCTATCACCGTAAAATTTTTTGTAGCGATTTACAGTGTAAACTGTGTACAAAGAGTAGGGAGATGGGTGTGCTGAAAGCTTGCACCCTGTGATCTGTCCTCCTGCTGAGAGTTTAATTTGTGTTCTGTTTAGCATGACCGCCACCTTGGCCAGTGTTGGAGCAGCCAGCATCCCGAGTGCTGGACTTGTGACCATGCTTCTGATCCTGACGGCAGTGGGGCTGCCCACTCAGGACATCAGCCTCCTGGTTGCTGTCGACTGGCTTCTGTGAGCTCCACATCATCACTGCTATCATCACCAAAAACATGCAGACATATTTCAATACCATTTAAGGGGTCTTACTTTTGGTTTATCTTCAACTTTAATTAAGAAGATTTAGATCATCATGTCACCATACTGAGGAGAAATCCTGCCCACCATGTATTAAACACTTCTTTTTTTTTTTTTTGGAAATTCCACAGCAGCACAGTAATGACAAATATGCTAATGTAATCATTTAATTTGTATGTACAGGTTTTTGCTAATGTAGAAAGTACAGTGTGCTTTTTTCACTGGTCTCTAACATATGCTTTGGGGGTGTAAACACTTCTGCAACTCTGTTTGTCAGGGTTTTAAAGTTTCTAATGAAAAACAGTTCATTTCAGCCATTCCCACACAGTGAAATATTTGTATTGATTGGGAAAAGATTTAACAACATGATATACTGCGAAAGCCAAAAGGCACTGGCACTGATTGCAACTGGGAATGAAGTTCTACCACCTACACACTGGCCCATTTACATGTATCATGTAGCTGCTGGAAAATTTAGGCTGTAAGTTTTATGCAAGTTAGTATCCTTTCATCAATTTACGTAAGTAATGAATGAGCCTACCTTTAGGGGCAAGTTTCCAAGATTATTATTATTATTTAGTATTAATAATTATGATTCTCTTGGTGTATTACCACCACTTACTGCTGACTATTTTCTTTAGCCTGGAACAAGCCCTTAATGTCAACATAGGAAGTGGGTCTGAGCCCATGATGTTGCACTGCCATGTTAATACAGTAAATAAAAGCAAACATTAGAGAGAGCCTTTCATCTGTTGCAATGCAGTTGTCAACATGGGTTCATACACTTGCAATTCGTACATGGGGAATGATGAAGATCTAAGTTGTTTTCAGTCCGTAGCTGCATAAACAGTTCACTTGCTCTGTTGTAGCCTGTGAAAGCCAAAAGGCATCTTGTATTGATGATTGTGACCATGTTTCTGATCCTGACGGCAGTGGGGCCGTAGACCAGAAGGCTTTTGTCACTGTCAGTTTGCACTTGTTGATGTGTTAGCGTGCTAACACGCCAGCATCGTCTTCAATTTCTCCTATGTATTTGAGAAATTAACATGAAAAACATTGTAAAAAAAAAAAAAAAATAGACAATGGTGCTACTGTCAAAATTTTGGTAATAAGTCAAATTGTCACAAAATTTCATGTAGGCCACACCTCTCTGTTCTCGAAACATTTCAGCTTGAACCAACATTGCCTTGCTAGTCATGAAGCTAAAAAGCCATTTTAATAAAAAAAAAAATAGAATAAAACCATTAAAGTGTCTTATTTAAGGAGTCTAGGTATCTTGTGGTCTTATTCTGCAGTGATGCAGATGTCATACTGGTCCACTGCGGTGAAGAAAGAGCTGAGCGTAAAAGCAAAACTGTTGATTTGCCAGTCAAACTATGTCCAGACCCTCACCTATGTTCATGAGCTCTGGGTAGTGACCAAAAAAAAATGAAATTGTGGATACAGGTGGCGGAAATGAGCATTCTCTAAATGGTGGCTGGTCTCTCCCTCAACGATAGAGTCTTCAATTCAATCATTTGGCAGGGACTCAGAGCTGCTACTCCTCCACATTAAAAGGAGACAGTTGAGTTGGTTCAAGCTGACTAGGATGCCTCCTGGGCACCTCCTGGGTGAGGTGTTCCAGTATGTCCTACTGTGAGGAGGCCCTGGGGTAGACCCAGGACATGCTGGAGAGATTATGTCTCACAGCTGGCCTTGAAATGCCTCCTGAATGAGCTGGAGGAGGTGCCTGGGGAGAGGAAGGTCTGGGCTTCTCTACTTAAGCTGCTGCTCCCACAACAGTAGAAAATGGATGGATGGGTGGATGGATGGTGTTATTTATCTAGTGCTGTCTTTTCTTTTTCTTTCTCTTTTTTTTGTAGGGATCGTTTCCGTACCTCCGTTAATGTGGTTGGGGACTCCTATGGAGCAGGTATCGTGTACCACCTTTCCAAAGACGAGCTCGACACCTTTGACGCCCAACAGACCCGGATGGATGACTTTGAGATGGCAAAGACACAGTCCTTCTTTGAAAATAACACCAACCAGAATGTATACGCTCACCACAACTCAGTCTTGATAGACGACTGCAAGGTACATTTCACATTAACGGACATAGAGACGTGTATGTAGCGAATCCTTCCCAGGTGTGTGTTTGTCGTTCTTCTTTGTGTCTGTTACTCTTTTTTGTGTGGCTTCCTATGTTGGTCTGTTGGTGTCTATGTGACTAGTACAAGTCATTTTTGACTGAAAAATGTTGTCTTTAAAACGGTGAAAAGCTAAATAAATATTTTTTTATATTTATTTACTCACCTGTTGATCATATGAAAAAGCAGTTTTTGTGATACCAGGTAAATCAAAAGCCAAAAAAACAAAATTGTTCATTGATTATGATTGATATTATAATTTGTTTTTATTATTTTAAAAAACCGAAACATTTTCTTGTGGCGTGTATTTCTTTCTTTCCTTTATTTTTTCATTTGTTTATTTAATTGGACATGTATTTATGGCAGCCCTGACCAAATTCTTTTTATTAAGAAAAAGTGTTTTTAGCCAGTGGTATACATAAAGACTGCTGTTTCCTCCATATCCATCCAAAAATTATGCATTCATTTACGAAATGCCTATTTCATGCCTCCTGTTTATATTGTAGCTAGGCTTCTAAACAAACAACAGAAAAACTGTGTTCATTCACGTTTATTGCCTGTATAATGATAAATATCATTATTGTAATTCGGTTGGGGAGAGAATCCATTAAATACATGGCCAACTCTGGAAAAGATGATATGTAAAAAGATTTAATGTATATTTCTATCACTGTATGACAACATGCTTTTCTGATGACTAAACTCAACCCCAAGGTCAATGGCCTAAATGTAACCAAGCAATGGTTTCTCTGCTCCCAACCACTGACAGTCTGTCAGTAACGGTGCCTTTGTCACAATAGTTAGTTGTTCTTGATAATTGCTTACAGGTCACCATGGGCAAAAATGGCAACACTGCAGAGTTCTCTCTTGTTGAGGAAGACCCATGGAAATGCGGGTAAAGCAGATTGAGATGCCGCTGCACCTTACACAAGTTTTACTTTTACTTTCTGTCGACACAGCTACAAAAATATTAACAGCAACAGAAAGAAAGCATATTTACAAGAAGACATAAACGGAAGACAGCATTAAGGGGAGGTAAACTGTCGGCCAGATTTTGAAAATTCAGCTACCCATCTGGGTAACTGTATGGACCAAATCTTCAAACAATATTATAGAGCTTGTATTTGTATAAATTCTACACAAACTGTAATAAACTTGTGCATTTCGTGCACATGTAGAGACAACATTGAGTTGACAACACTCAGGGCCTTACTTGGTGCTGCTGCAAGCCACCTGTCCTGTCAACAACAACAACAACAACAGCAACAACAACGAAACTTCTCCTTTGTGCAACATCCCATTTTTCTTTTGTACTAAGGGATTTTCTTTGTAGCTTTAAGGATGGTGTGTGACTGATGGCCTTGCTGGTTAAGTTAAATACATGGACCAGGTGAGAGGGATGCGTTAAAAGTCATCAAAATCTGACAGATTTTAGTACCGAATGGTTGTTGTCCAGACCAAAGGTTCAACATTTTTCAAACTAAGTTTATGGCAAAGAGGAAAAAAACTGAGTGAACTTTTTGTTGAATTGCGAGAAAAGGGCAGGGCAGTTAAGCACTGTATTATCTCTGACTGTTCAACTCATGGGATTATTCCCTGATGTCATACACAAGGTCAGAGCTGATAAGTGAAGATTAGGACTTAAGAGCAGAGAGTGTGGCCTCTAAATGTAGCAACAAAAAGTACAGAATGTGTTGCAGAGAGTAAAGCTCAAAACAGATTACATAAATTGTGTCTGCCCAGTTATTTATCCATTTATCTATTTATTGTCATTGGTTTTTTTGTACGTATGAAAAACTGAGTTTCTGTCAATAATCAAAAGTCTGCCTGTGTCCTGGAAATCATGTGTGTACAAGTGTGTTTCTGAGATGGTGTGTGGGAGATTAACCAAAAAAAAAAAAAAAAAAAAAAAAAAAGAAAAGAAAATTGGAGGTTTAATGTCTCTCAAACTCTGAACAGAACAGTGCATTGTCCAGTGTTTTATTTCAAACCGTTTCTTTCTTTGTTATATGACAACTTTGCCTTGATGATGTCACCTGCAGAGTGCAGTTAGTATGATCACGATGACTGAAGCATTTCTGGATAAAAGTTTGTTGCAATAGAATGGAAGAGAATAATTCAAGTTTTGTGAGCGAGGACGGCTGGGCCTTCTTCGCTGGGTTTTTGTAGCGTTTACACAACAGATTTAGATGTAAGTAACCAGCCTGAAATTACGCCTAGTGTTAATTAGCTGTGGTCACGTCTGTTTAGCAAGTGCACACTAAATTCTGCCTCCAGCACTCGCATAAATCTGACGCTGTAACAAGGTCATTGGATGTTGGTTGAACATGTTTTTGAGTTTCGCTCTGGCGTTCAAAGCTAGGTGAAACTGGATTATTTATTTATTTTTCATATGAGCAGAAGCTTATATATCTTCATGTTTAAAGTGCCTGCTTGCACTTTGTGTATATACTCTCTTTAGGTAAAATGTGTACAAATCGAATGTATAGACTTGACATTTTTTGTCATCATAATGGTTTTTGCTATGTAAAACATTTCTATAAAGATTATAACTATATACAATTATGCTACAATGCTAGAACATTGTTAATTTTTCTTTAATGGGCCATTAGGTAGCTCACTAGGTTGTGAACTTAGGGTTATTTATTAACAAGAAATGCATTACGTGTATTTGTTTGAAGAAAAACCACCACGTTTCAAGTCCAATATTTCTCACTCTGTGTGAGTACATATTGTTACTGACCCATCGCATATTTAATTAAGGATTCTGAGCAGTTGATGGAGTTTTGGGGGTGTGAGGATATAGGTCATCTCAGCTACAGTGTATCTAAATTCAGAGACTGCAGTAAGCCGTGTGGCTTAGGAGGAGGCTTCATAAATAATATTTCATAATGAATTATTTCATCACTTCTCCATTTGTTTGTTATTGGTCATTCTTCTAGTTTATGATATGTTATTAGTCAACTGGCCTACCGTAGCAAGTGTTTTCTATAAATATGTAAGACTGTACCATCTTTAGATACTTAAACTCCTATTTTGTATCTTTTTTGGATTCTGTACACATATTGGTCCAATAATGCATTAAATATTTCCTTCCTTCCATTCATCATAATGCAGAACTGTGACTGTTTAAATGCAAGTAGGACTGAAGGGATTCATACTAAATTCACTCTCATAAGAACAAAAATATTTGTCTGGCAAACGGACTGAAAGTGTGTAAATGTTTTAATACATGTGTGTAAAGATTATTGGAAGCAAATAAATGTTTATTGATGAGCCACTGTTGTGATTATTTCTCATACGGGGGAGGATGCGATGCAGCATATGAATGTTCAATAAGTGCATGCTACCACAGCGCACATAGTGCTGTGAAGAGGAACTAGACATAGTACTTGTTCAGTACTCCAAGCTTCCACAATGAAAACAACAGAGCAGCTTAATATAAGTTACAGTCAACAAGATAGTCTTCAATAAGATTATTATGTAATATCGCAAAAAATGACACGTTTTTTTTTTCAACTAGAAAAAAGGAAACCACATCAATTACAAAGAAAAACCGCAAAAAAAACCAAAAACAAAACACTGCAGCGAGTTTAGTTCCATTTGAAATAAATTACCAGATTACCTGACCAACACATAAGAATATGAATTAAAAAAAAAATCAATGAGGCAATAAATTAACCAAAATTTGCTGCAGCTAAAGGTCTCATGAAATGTTTTTAATGACAGTGGGAAAAGAACAAAAGAAACAAACAGAAAAAAACATGGTTCTCATTCATTCCGGGATTAGAGGTGTACAAGTCCACAAAGCCCCTTTTGCTCAGCAGTTCCTCATATTAAATTATTATGCTTCAAACACAGTCTTGTGGTTCTCTTTTGATTTTCTAAAGGGTCTGTTTCTGAACCTCATTTTGTTGAGCCATTTTCTTGAAGATCTTCCAGGGGAATGACAGTGTACACTGAATTTCCATTCTCCTTGGGCTTGTCACTGGGCAGGAAATTTTCCATCTCTTGCTCCCTCTGCTGGTCTGAGGAGTTACTTGTAGCCACTGTTGCCTGGTTTGCTCGATTCCACCTGTGCCACAGGGAAGAGCAGGAATTTAGTTCTGTGTTCAAAGGAGAGCTAGACAAATGCATTGTTCGGTTTTCTGATATTTGAGTCTTACTTGTGTCTGGTGGCAATGGCAACACAGAGCATTACAAGTGCTGCAACCCCAACAATAAAGCCAAGGATGATGATCCAGTCTGGACATATGGGACAGTTTGTGTTATAAAGATGGAAAGACTTAAATCAGAGTATTAATCATGCAGAAATGTGGTTTGTTACATGTTTTTTGTCTGACTCACCGGGTGTAACATGTCCATTTCTTGGTTCAGGATCTGTCTCCTGTGTCTGTGGGTCTAAATTTAAATGAACATAAAAAATAGAATTGTAAGCCCATCCACAAACAATTCAACAGACAATTCATAATTACAAGATGTTTACCTTTATTAACAGCTAGTTTCTGTGAACTGCCCACATTTACATGTGGACCTTGTCCTGCTGGTACAATGGGAAGTTCTGTAACGTTGTTAGCCATCATAGTGGAGCTGGCATCAGTTCCTGTCACCTTTCCAGACCTTGAACCAGCACGCAGCATGCGGTTTGAAGTGATGCCTGACCGGGCTTCACTTGGCACTGAAGTTGTGGTAGACTGGAGAAAGACGGGAGACTCTCCTGAAACACTCCCCTGGAATATGTAACTTTGTGTGAAGCCAGACGTTGGAGCATGTGTAACGCTCTGAGTTGCTGCTGTATCGAGCACGAAGGAGGTCGTTGATTCATCATTGGGCCCTCCTAAACCACTGCCCTCAAACATGTGACCCTCTGTGGATTCAGAGATCTGAGCACGTGAAAGACCCCGAGGCATGGTTGCATACGGTGAGACGGAGGTTGTTGACATGTCGGTGGCGTCTCCTGAAGCACTGCCCTCAATCATGTCGTCAGAGTTAGAAACTGGCTGCTGTGACGCTTGAACCGTGGTATTTATTTTGGGTGATTCAGTTGTAAGCGTAGGGGGAGAGTCAATGATGAACCCCTCCGTCATGGCATCCTTAAGAAAGGCCTCATCAGCTTTGGCAGGGTCCTGGGTCACATCTGGGACAAAGAAAAAAAAAGGAAAAATCCATGGATCAGCTTTAAGTGTTTACCTACCGGCTCTGACGTGAGTGGAGAGGAAAGTTACGAAGCTTTGTTAAACACAAAAAGGACCACACAGAGTTTACTCACACCAGCCCAAAGTCTTGTGTTAACTTGTTGTGTGACCTGCTTTGATAAGGTGTGGTGAGAGACAGTAATAATTAACCTCGGGGACTAATCGTGTATTAGTGAGTTAACAAAAGAGAAGCAGCTTCATCAAAGCAGCAGTTTTAATAACTGACACACCTAGTACACCACAGCAAACAAGACAGTTTTCTCTGTGTCAAATGGGAGGAAGCCATTGATAGGATTTTGTGTCATTAAGGAAGGAAGGAAGCGCTATGTATTTTATAGCAAACCACAATAATCATTGGTGAATAGAAAACATTTAGCCTAAGTGTTTCTTTACTATGCTACTTTATACCTGCTTATACTTGCTGTTTATTAGACTTTATTTTGGCAGTATCTTGGAGTTTGAATTGAATTGTTAGCAGTTCCACCAAAACAGGTCCCCCTTAAACTTATACTGTAGCTCATATTTAAAATGTTTAATGCTGTTAAATGTGGCTTATGCACAGATAAAAACAGTATAACTGAAGTAATGAAACAATATATATTCTAGAAATCATCAGTTTTAGAAAGAAAGAAAAGCCTCAGAGTCAAACACACATCTCCACCGCCCAGTCACGTTCAGCTCTGCTCAAATTACTGGGTGCCCAAATGTGAGTAACAGCTCTTTGCTGATCTTTGGTTTCAAGACAAATACATTAATGCGCCTCCTGGAACAGAACATTTCACAAAGACTTCTGTGTGTAATCTAACTGCGCCAGTGTGAGCTGTGCACTAACGATGAAATAAGACTCTTAAAGGAAGCGTTATACCTGAAGCATGAAGAAAAACGTAGCTGGCAGTAGGAGAAGTGCTGACTCATGGGATAAAGAAAAGGGCTCTATGGGAATTACTGAAATTTCAGAGGTTGATATGAAACCGTTACTTTGTCGGAGAGTGAACACCCATACCTCTGGCCTCCTAAACCTTGAGATGGAGATAGTCAAACTGCCAGTTTGTTTTATTCACCATCAATGAATAAATAGCTTTTTTATTAAAAAATAAATAAATCTTTCACAGTTTACCTGTTAAAGACAAATTCGCATTCCAAATAAAAATCACACAGCTAAACAGTGCTTAAAAAATATAATTAAATTTAATATATATATATATATATATATATATATATATATATATATATACATGTCACTTACTATTAACAGGTTTTGAACGGACAACAGCAAGAAGTCCAAGAATAACTCCCAAAAGAAGATTCTTCATCTTCATAGCTGAGAAAGGTGCTGAAATAAAAGACTGAAAGCAATTATAAGCCAGCTGGAACTATTAGTCACACTGAGCTGATACCTTGAACCAGATAGATCATGCCTTTGCCTTTTATACAGCAGCAGGTCACATCAGTACAATAGCTGGCGTCACACAAACACAAGAGCTCAGGCACACCTTTTGACACGCCTTCTTCCTCATCCACTTTCTCACGGTCTTTTTCTTACTCAGGCGCAGCACTCATGGCAAAATACATAACAGCAATCCGTTTGCTTGGGAATTTCCTCAACTCCTAAATGCCAACAGAAAATGCCATAGATAGATGTTATGTTTGAAGGTTATGAAACAATGGGGGGGGCTATATCACATGAAGACACGCTCAAAAGATATGCTACAAAAGTGAAAAAGCTAGGCAGCAAATACTGCATAAATAGATGCACCAGCATATCAAACAATATCAGTAACCCAAGCAAGAAACCTACTAAGTAGGAAATTACTGTTTACATAAAATATTTGCAAGTTATTTGTTATATCTAAAGTATAAAGGAGCTGAACTTGCCACAAAAGAATCTAATGCAATTTTCTCTTATACCTACATTTAGGCATGACGTATGGATTTCTTTAATAGGAAAGATACACACAGGAATGTAATCTGATACATTCAAATCCATTTAAAAGGACAATAAAGCTAATCATTGTTGCCTTTGTTTGAAAGGGGTGCAAGAGTGTAGGATTACGGCTCTGCATGTCTGTTCAGCAGGCTAGAAGTATACACGAGAAAAACATACAAGCTATTATTACTGATTACTCGATTGTTACATAATGCACTTCATCCAGCAGTTGAATAATGGGAAACTCAGTGAAACTCTGGGCACCATGTGAAAAAAGCATTCACGGAAATGGAAAAATCTGTTGGCTGACAGAAGCACGCCTTGGAAACAGCTCAAGATCTCAGCTAGACAAATGATAAATTATGTGCAGTTCTAGATGCATGAAACAACACATCATCTTTCATCAGTACTTCCTTATCATTCCATCTTCCATTCCCATGTGACACAAGAAGCCTGGCAATTTAACAAAACAAGACAATACATTTTTGGCCTTGTTTCACAGTTTTAATATCCAATTTTTGATTTCACTGGAAAGATTTTGTTACAGTCTGAGCTCAATATCACCTTCCTGTAGGCAGTGTTTGCCATATTTAATAGCAGGTATGATATGCTGGTATCTGACGGAAATTGATGCACGCATCACGGTAAGGCCTCAGGTGTTCTGGCACATTTGTGAAGTTGTGACATTCGTCATGAATTACTCAGCATGTGTGGGTGAGCTCTTGTCCAGACTTGTATCCCACACCCAGTAGAGGTTTGTTGCTGTTACTGTTTGGAATTTTACAATTTACTAACTATGATGCAGAGCAGGAAGGACCGCAAGGCTGAAACACAAATCCTGCTCTCATTACCCAGCGCTTGTCAGCTTTCACTGACTAGACAGTGCAGGTGATTCAACATTAATGAGGTCAAAAAGATGGAAGCCTTTGTCTTTCATGTAGTTTGTTAAAACTATTGACACGGTTGAATTTTTCAATTGAACTGTTAGAATATTTTGATATTTTAGATTATAGGTATGACATTGTAATCAGGAATTTGGAGAAACTGAAATCATAGCATAATGGACAAAAAAAAGGTTGAAGTACACTTATGAAAGCTAACTATGGGTTTCATCATCTTTCAAACTTCAGTGGATTTTCAGCTTACATCATTGTGGATCAATAATGACTGAATTTTTAGTTTGGGTCGAGCCGTACTTTTACATTTTGGGATGTTTGGACTTGAAGCAGTATTTCTCTTTGGTTTTCATTTTTCAAAAGCAGCCCTTTACATGATGTGGGGAACATTTGGCCTCCAGAGTTGTGAGCTTTTCCTTCAAATATTCAAGTGCATTTAAAGCTTGAAAATTAAAAGCCTCGATTTCAAACACATGGTCAGAACACAAGCACTGCTGGCCATATGTGCCTCACACACATGCATGCATGCATGCACACACACAAAAAGATCACTTTGAAAACACATCAGACTTCCGTGAGAAAAAAAAATCATGCTGGATATCTGTGCTGATTTGGACTGGGTAATGTGTTTGGAATGAAGGGATGGAAATGAAAATTATCAATCTACAGAGGGCTGAATTCAAAGACACCCTGAAAGTCAAAGCAAAAGAAAAAAAAATGATGCATCATGGTAGTCCATTTTGCCGAAATGTCACTGGAGCGACTCAAAATGGTACTCAGTAGTTTGTATGGCCCCAATCATGCTTGTATGCATGCCTGACAATGTCAGGGGATGCTCCTGATGAGATGACAGATGGTGTCCTGGAGGATCTCCCCCCAGATCTGGACTAAGGTGTCACTGAGCTCCAGGACAGTCTGAGGTGCAACCCGGCGGCGCCCGAAGGACCCAAACATGATGTCCCAGACGTGCTCTACTGCATTTAGGTCAGTTGAGAGTGGGGGACAGTCAATGGGATCAATTCCTTCATCCTCCAGGAACTGCCTGCATACTGTCGCCACATGAGGCTGGAAGGAGGAACCCAGGACCCACTGCCCAAGTGTAGATTTGACAGTGGGTACAAGGATTTCATCATGATACCTAATGATGCCTAGTTTGTAGAAGTCTGTGAGTCCCTACATGGATATGCCTCCCCAGACCACCACTGACCCACTGCCAAACTGGTCATGCTGAACGATGTTACAGGCAGTACAACATTCTCCACGGCTTCTCCAGACTGTTTCACATCTGTCACATGTGCTCAGGGTGAAACTGCTCTCATCTGAGAAAAGAACAGGGCACCAGTTGTGGACTGGTCAATTCTGGCCAATCCTATGGCTGATTGCAATTGGGCTCCACAGTGCTGGGCAGTGAGCACAAGGGTGACTAGAGGACATTGGGCCCTCGGGCCACCCTCAGGAGGTCTGTTTCTGATTATTTGGTCAGCAGCATTCACACCAGTGGTCTGCTGGAGGTCATTTTGTAGGGCTCAGGCTGTGCTCATCCTGTTCCTCCTTGTACAAAGGTGCAGATACCGGTCCTGCTCATGGGTTAAGGACCTTCTACGGCCCTGTCCAGCTCTCCTAGAGTAACTGCCTGTCTCCTGGAATCTCCTCCACACTCTTGAGATTGTGCTGGGAGACACAGCAAATCTTCTGGAAATGGCACGTATTGATCCTGTCGCAGTGGTGGACAGTAACGAAGTACAAATACTTCGTTACTGTACTTAAGTAGATTTTTCAGGTATCTGTACTTTACTTGAGTATTTATTTTTCTGACAACTTTTTACTTTTACTCACTACATTTTTACAGAAGTATCTGTACTTTCTACTTCTTACATTTTCAAAACAAGCTCGTTACTTTAGGTTTAATGCGTCTGAGAAACGTTTGCATTTCCGGTCAGTGCGAGAGCCGGCTTTTGATTGTGAGCGGTTTTTTCTTGGAAGTCGCAACAACAGGGTGGCAGGGAGGGAACAGACACCCCAGACGGTAGAGGGAGAGGCTCCTCCAACGCTCGCTCGAAGACTGGAAAGAGCCAGAGGAAGTTGCGCTTTACATAGAGGCTGCACGCTGGAATGGTGAAGAAAATAAATGACAGAAAACGTAGAGGACAAAAAAAGTGTGTGCAGTTTGTCACACAGTGTGTCTGCTAGCTAAAAGAACAGCTGAGAGCAAAGAATCAGTGATAACTTCACTCAGATGGAGAAAGATGTAAGAAAGAGGTAGAAACGTCCTCCAAAAAACTACTTTTACTTTCTTACTTTGAGTAGATTTCAGAGCCTGTACTTTTTTACTTTTACTTGAGTACAGAAGTTGAACCAGTACTTCAACTTTTACCAGAGTAGTTTTTAACACAAGTACTTGTACTTCTACTTAAGTACAGAATGTCAATACTTTGGCCACCACTGTCCTGTCGTCCATCCTGTGATCCAACTCCTTCATCCTGGAGGAGTTGGACTACCTGTGCAACTTTTGGTAGGGTCCATGCTACCAGTAGTGACACTGCCAAATGCAACAATAGTGAAAAAAGTCAAAAACTAATTAACTATCCCCTCTGCTACTTAACTGACAAGATCAATATCCCAGATTTTTAATTGACTCGATGCTATACTCTGATTATTTATTTTTCTCGTTGAGCAGATCAATTTGAATGTTTATACTTTTTTTAGGTGACACCCTCTGTTTCCCACTCAGCTTTTTAAAGTGTAACACATCACACAAATTCTCCATGTTCAAGGTTAATGAAATTCATGAATGGACAAACACTTGAAAAACAGCAGGGGTATTTCAAGGGGCATATGCACTGGGTCTATGTAGGCCAATTAGCAGCCATTCTCTTCCTCCTGTTGCCTTACTGTTATCATGTTTCACAGCATTGTTCCCCTCTTCAAAATCCCAAACCCTCCACACCCACTGACTTTATTTTCCATTTCCATAAACATTTTTTAAAACTGAATTTGAATTATTATATATACTGGATGTTTTAAAAATCATTGTGCACATAATCCTATTACCATCATGGACATGACTACATACTTCTACATGATAATCCATTGTATTGTACACCACCACCATGACTGCATAATTTTTATTTCAAATCACTGAACTGCCAAGGCTATATTTGGATTAGTGTGTTATGGTGGAAAACAAAGAACAATAGTGCCCAATATGAGCAATGAAAAAAAAGACTACCATGCATGCTACAGCATGTCCTTCCAAATACAAAAAAATGTTAAATACAGTTTTTTGTATTTACAGTACCAAGTTCTCTAGACTTTCAGAAGATCTTTTAAAGTTTTTCTTTGGACACTGCCTACTTTTTCACTTTTTGTACCTGATCCTTTTTGTTTGCTAAATCACTTAACACTGATTTATATGAAGCGGTGTTGTGTCTGGAGGTCCGTGAGTGCCTCCATAACAGAAAACTGAGCAAAGAACCAATTTTAAATCTTTATGTGCTTTATTGCTAGCACCCTTTCAAACAAGCACATAATTTGCCCCCCCCCCCTCCTTTTTTTTTTTTTTTTTGTTGAATCTATGAAAAGGGCAAAGATAGTTTGACACAGTTTAGCATTTTTGCATCAACAAGGTGATTCTCTATTAGTCAAAATTTTGGTATACCTTGGCATAGTGTGCAATGTCCTCAAAAAATTTGAGAAGACTGGACAAGTGGAGCACAAAAGAAGCACCAGGTTGAAAAAATATCTATACAGCAGATGAACATTATCTGAAAGTCATGTGTTTAAAGGTAAAAAAAAAACAAACAAAAAAAATGATGCTGTACTCATATACATTGATTAGCATATAATTATCTTCCAACAAATTAATGCATTTTCATGAACTTATATTTAAACTATTAAAAATACATGGGAATGGGCACCGGTTTGTGGAAGCCACCACTGGAAAACTGGTAATGATAAGTCAAAGAGCTGCATACAATTCTATGGAAGTATGCAGTTATGAGTTGTTACCCTATGGCATATTGCCTGGAAGCTACAAGAAGGAAAGCAGTTTAACAGGTACTGTAGACTGGGACTCTTCCAAATCATTTAGTTCCTCATCAGGGTAGTTTTAATTAAGTAGGGATGTTAGGAGTGTTCTAGAAAAAGGAATATTCATGTAACTTTTACATTATAAATGGTGCAAGACTGACATTTATGTGTTTATTCTTTGTTTCTGTTTAGGCAGACAATTTTCTTTTACTTCTCGTTGCTTAGCATGCCTTTGGTGGACTATGGGCTTTACCGAATATGATTTATTACATGCCACACCTTATCTGACATGGAGCAAAGCATGTCAGGTAAGGTGCCACTCCTTCCAGTTTCAGTAACATGGGAAAGTCATCACATGTCATGGAAACTGCACAAGTAAACATTCAGTTCGGTTTGATATGGTACACTTAAAGGAATGTTTGAATTAAAAAAAATGAACACACAGGCCTCAGCTCCCATTAACAGAAATAGCATCTTGTAGGTGTTCTGCATAATTGTCGACGATCTTTAAAGAGTCTGAAATCTTTGATCATTCTTTCAATATTCTAGTGTTCCTTTACTTGTAATGCTTTTTTTTCACTTCTTAGTGTGATTCAACTTTCTTTTTTTTTTTTTTTTAATCGACAGCCTATTTTTCTTCAAGCTACATTTCGTGTTGTAGCTTGTTTGCTGATGTGGTTGGGATCATTATTCTACTGAAAGTTCCAGTCAAATACTTTAGAAAAATGGCCTAACATTATCTTCAAGCACTCTTTGATATGAGGCCAAAATTATGATGAATCAATGACAGGCCAGTACCTAAAACCATCTTCACACATGCAGTGAAGCCTTGAACTTTTGTAGACATTACCCAGCAGACCTGTATGTTAGAATGCAAATGTCAGACTCAGTTGGTTCAGACATTAAACGGTCTTTCCCCTGCCAGCTCACTACTTCAAAGTCTGTGTGATGTCTAATTGAAACCATGTAAAAATAGTGCAGGTAATTGTCCATTTGGTGAATTCACAGCGAGCGAGTGGGTGTCATGTGTCCTGCCTCCTGCAGGCTCTATCCAGGCATGTAAAGCAGACTATCTGTGAGCTACATGTGAGACGGGACAACTGCTGACAAGGCTCTCAGTTGATTGTCCCAACATTGTCAGGAGTCCATGTGAAATCAAAGAGACCCCAATTCATAGAATTTCTACCACCATGCCTCACAGCTGGTATAAGATTTATTGGCAAACTGTGTTTTATTTTAATATATTTTTTTTTTTGGATTGCAAAGGCTGTGGAGGCTTTGCATGATGAAGTTTTTGGATTTTTAAAACTTGGTGAGGGAGCCAAGCCTGGACAAATCTGCAATTTTGCTGTTTTTTGTTTATATGTTTGTTTGTTTTTTGACAGCTTTAAATATTGGCATTAAAAAAATCTTCAGTCAGCTTGTTTATTGTAGTCTGACATAGGAACCCTTTTTCCAAACCTCTGCTGCACTGGCTCAGGCTCTTATCTTTTTAAAATGCTGCAGTGCTTTTTCCCATATATATATATATATATATATATATATATATATATATATATATATATATATATATTTTAACAGCTAAAGCTAATCTTTATAAATTAAGCTTTTATGGTACAGCCCATGGATCACAATAAGGTTCAAAAAGGGATATTTCTCTTTGGTAAAGGGATTAATAAATATATTAATAGTGTGACAGTGGTGTAGTGGTTAACACATTTGCTTTAAGGTGAAAAAATCCTTGGTTCAATTGTGGAATCGTCTGGTGTAAAATCTATGCCAGTTCTAATATGTGGCTCCATCCACTGTGGTAAGACTTTGGGAAATACGGGAGTAGCTGAAAGTACTTTTTATTACGAATCACTTTAAGGACTAAATGCAGGTCTTTCTGAGAGCACTCTGCAATTTTATGGCTTAGTCACACTACAGTAAAAATTCAATGGCAACCTCCTTGTGATTGCATTTTTTCATATCTGGGGACCAATTGCAAGTAGTGTCAAATGGTGTCCAGAGGTTGAGCGTGCACCCTCAGCCTACTCCAGTTTTGATCCCAAGGTGACTGCACAGGTCACCTGATATGAGGCAACCTGTCTCCAAACAATCACGGTCCAACTCAGGCTGACTGCGGTCATTCTCAGAGAGACTGGCAAAGGTCTGCAAATAATAAGGTTTTCCATCTAATTCATAAATGTAGACAGATTACCAATATGATGCAATCAATCTGAGCCAGTCTATGTTGATGAGGGGAACTCGTCTTTGACGTGTCTCTTTCAATAGGTGACCCGACGCAGCTGGTTGCCCTCTGGTTGTATTCTGGTCCTACACGAAAGCAAGGTAAGCAAAAGACGCACTACATTGGGAGGAATTTCCATATTTCTGTTTCAAATTCATGAGGATCTGGCTGGAAGCTGAGTGTAAGTAATGAATGGATTTCTGTTTATTGTAAATTTCTGTGTATGTATATGGCAACAGATTTATGATTTTGAACCATTTATACACAGTTAATCACCATATTATATTGCATGTAACTGCCACCTTGACCCCATTCAATCGGAACCTGATAGGTGACTGATGGCATACTGACTCTGTCTGTTTGCTGTTTTATCACCATTGCACCAAAGTTACTTAGTCTTAGGCCCTGTTCACACAACAATGTTTCCAGTGGAAACGGTTTTGATGTGCTTTGGCCTCCCGTTTACACAAGCACGGAGTGAAAAACGATACTTTTTGGAAACAGGCCTCCAGAGTGGAGTGTTTCTTAAACGCTCCAGTCTCCGTCTCCATGTATGAATACGATGCTTTTTGGAAATGGGGGCACTCGCACGTGTGCACTATGGTTGCAACTACCACAGTTTTCTGTGCGTGCGCTAATAGATGAACATCAATTGCGATCACGGATTCACAAGTGTTTCTTGTGCTGCTCAGTCTTTTGAACGTAACTTAAACTTTAACTTAAATATCTGCGTACTTCGAGTGGCACGACTCCCAGTCAATATTTTCCTGTTTTTGCAGTTTTATAATTTAGTGCTGTGTGCAGCAGCTATCCAACCTCATCGTCAGTCCACACAAAGGTTCTCACACTGGCTATTTTGTAAATAATGAACAGATTTTCACTGCACATCCCACTGAGTCCCTCCATGCATATGCGTGTTGTGTAAACAAGCTTTGCAGAAACAAACAAAAAAAAGAAAAAGTGGAGATCGTCTCTAAAATGAGGCCGAAACGCATCAAAACAACACCGTTTCCACTGGAAACATTGTGTAAACGGGGCCTTAAACCCAGTCCCCAGTCCTCACGGTATGCTTCTTTGTTTATGATAGCCTAACAATACTGTAGCCTAAACCCAGTGGCCCATTAACACTGTGCCTCTGGGTTTATTTTCATCTAGGAATGGTTGGAGGATTTGGACATCAAAACAGCCAATTACATCATACTTAACAACTAGACCAGATCCAAAATGGACACAAAAAATGTCAATTTTATGTGTCACTTTATTTTACCGTTCTGCACAGGGACTGCTTTAAAGAGAATCAAATGATTGCTTGTTCAGATGTCATAAAAGCCAACATTTTTATGGGCTGTTTTTTGTTTTCACTGACTCTGCCAGGGACCAAAATGCCTATTTTGAAAACATAAAAAACCCTGAAAATTAAAATTAAAAAATGAACTCTACTACATAGTCTGACTTGATTGCTGAATAAGCATACAGGCTCAGGTTGATGAAAATGAAAAAGTTGTGTTATTTATGCACAGAATACATTTATCTGGAAACAAAATCATGTCTTTATCTTGTTTAACATGGAAGATGTTAAACAAGAAAGAATGTTTTCCCTTTGTCAAAAACAGAATGTGCTTCGTGTGAAATGCTAAAATCATTGCAATATCTTCATCTTATCACATTTACATGTTATTCTGTTTGTTTGATTAAGTTGGAATTCTGTTTTCCTTGTTGTCTAAATTGCTTGGGTCCAAAGCAGCTAATTACTGACTAATATAATTCAGGCAGGCTAAAGCACATCATTATCATTAGCTATTTTGGTTCCTAGTAAAATATTTGGTTAATGTCTGGTTTCGTAGTGTTACTTTTTATGTTCTTTATTGGCATTTTTTCCTTCTCTTTTTTTTTTCTTGTCTTTATATTCTCTCTTAAATGTTTTATGCCTTATATTTTTGTCATTCTAAAACAACTTTGTTGTGCCTTATATGTCAATCTGTGTTCTATTCTTTGTTAAGCTTTGTTGTGTTGTGCTGTAAAATAAACCCATTGTCCCCATCTGAGGACATTTTTTTTTTTTTTTTTTTTTTTTTTACAAAGTAACAACGATGTAAAAAAATACAACCTCTTGTTCAAAGAGGAAGCTTAGTTTACCTAAGTATCAGGTCCATCTAATCACAAATATCCAGGAGAAAATAAAAATGATTCGCAAACAGGAGCTCAGGTCTCAGGTGGTTATACCTGACACCGTAATAGTTTAATAAAAGTTGAGACCTTTCACACTGAACAAAAAGGACACCAGCCACAAAGTACATGATGTTCCTACATGAAAAATCACAAGGTCATCACTGCATGCTGTGCCAAAACACCCGCAGCTTTCACTAACTACTTCTTTTGAAGAATGTATTTAACCCCTATATATTGTTCATATTTCATAAGCAGCGTGTAAGGGCATTCACAGTATGGTCTGGGTCAATTTCAACCTGGGAACCTTAGATCCATTTAGACTGTATAAATACCAGGGAGTGCGTATTTTTGAGGTTTTTCGATACTCATTTTTGGAGAAAACATAATGTTTCAAATATATTTTGTTGAAAATGAAAATAGCAAGAACATTCCGAAACTGTAGGGATTTATTATATAACCGTCAACAACCACTGCATCCATTAAACACTGTTCTCACTGTTATATCATAAAAAAAACCCATAACTACATCTGTAACTAGTAATGTTAATAATTAACATAATTAACACTGAGAACACAAAAATTAAACAATACATTCAAAGCAGTGGCAGCGCCATTTCCCCCACTCACTGTAATGGCAGCCCAGGTGCTTTTAGAGTCTCATGAATTGCATTGCAGGTGCTTGTGCTTGTAGATGTGCTGTGTCAAGGCACCCTCTGACCTCTGCATGACCTCTGTTCCTTATGTAAATATGTGACATCATATATGATCATTATTTTTCTGCTGTTTTACTGTTTCACTGGTCTGTGAAGGTCAGGCAATTCCTGTCTCTGCAGTAACAAATGTGGCGGGAACACACATTTCATGCGACAGTGTCATAAAAATACACACAGACATGGTATGTACAGTTTCACAGTTTCAAGATTCCATTAAACCACCTCTTTCCTTGATTTGACACCACGCTGATGGATCTAAAATCCATCGCAATGGATACGGGTCAGATTTGACCTGGAACAGTCCAAAGATTTGTAGCACCTGTAGAACAGTAAAAAAAATGTAAAGTATTTTAATTTGCATGTATTTTTGGTAACTTTAGGAAAAGTCATCCAAATTCCAGCTAACTGAATGACATTTAGGGTAATTTTATTGTTGACAGATGGCAACATGGACCAGATTTGACCGGAACTATATGTAAGTATGTATGTAACATTATGTAACGCTTCACAAAGTGCAATTTATAGAGATGATCACAATAACTATAGTATTAAAGATTGCTACCCTCCTCTTCTACACCTCTATTTGGCCTTTTATTTTATTTCACTGTTGCAGCTGAAGGATTTTATGACACAACTCCTACTCCTACAATTAGTTTGACAGGAGGCAGATCCTCTCTGATGTCAGACAGATTAAAAATTGACCAATGTGGTAGCTTCCACAGAGTGCGCACAGGGCTCTCTGAAATCACTGTTCCTCGTATACACAATAAGATCTGGAGTGAGTTCAACAAGATAGAAGGCTGTAAGGGAGGAGGCAGTGTGGAGGAGGCTTCAAGCCAACAGATAACGTGTTCAGACTAGGCGCGCAAATTCTTATGAAATAAACCTCTTTTATTACCTCAATTAAAGCACAGACATGTTTTACATTTAAGGGGTAGCATATGTAGTATTTTTTTGTATAGGTATGTCATGTGATGTACAAAGGTGTTATTGGTCAATAACAGAATTTAGATACAGTTATTGTGTAAAGCAATGCATGTTTCTCTGTCTCTAAGATAAACCATGCTGTTATGAATACCTTTCACTGAAAATTGCCTGGGCTGATATCACTGTGGGCTGATCAGGGAACAGTATGAATGGCAGGATTCTGTCTGAGAACCCCCACCTGTCAACAGTATCCAACCAACAAGGACCAGCAAAAGTAATCAAATGTTCCCCACCTTTTGGCAGGAGAGTTCTTTCAACATAACACCCTCTGTTTATAGATGCTGTCCTGACATGCACTGCATTTCCACAGCTCTGTAGTACTGCACACTATTATCTGGTGTGATGTACAATAAAGAATTTCCCAAATATGTGATAAATAAAATATTTCTTATTTTATTATGCAGTACAACCAGTATAGTATTCTGTAATGTTTCTTTTCTTTTAATTTGTGAACACCTTTGTTTAGTTGTTACCCAAATTACGCTAAAAGACACGGTTCTATCCAGCGGCTGAGGTTCTGTCGTGCCAGACTGAGAATTTCACTGGTTCACTGTTTGCTATGATTTAAGTAAAAATGGACTGAATGGGTTAGATTAAACGTCATTATTTTGGTGTGAACCAATGTTGTTCATGTAGCCTCTATGGACATGGTTATTGGTCTGCTACTTGGGGATTTAATTTTTATCCCCATTCCATCGTTTATGGGAAAACATTATTTATCTAAAGAGCTACATGTATTCATTGCTGTATTCATTGTTTTTGCTATCTTCATCTAATAAATAAAACAATACAGGTTAAGTTCCACTGGGACCAAAACCACAGCGTACCTCTTATCTGACATAGTTAATAATAGTCAAATAGTATAACTGTGACATGGACCATAATGAGCATTTTACTTTTAATACTGATGAGTACATCTTGTTGTTAACAATGCTGTAGATAGATAGATAGATAGATAGATAGTACAATCTACAGGCACAGAGTGAGCCATTATACTAAATGCAAAACTTTGATAAAAACAAAATAAATAAAATATAGAATGCAGGTAAAGAAGAGTAATAGTAAGACTGACATTGTGCGAGAGACTAGTGTAAATTGCATATGTACACTAGGAATTTCAAGACAGCTGCAAGAAGATATAATACAGAAATATGTGTGTGGGATCTTATGCCCTGACAGGTGTGTTCACCTGTCACAGAAAGAAGAGTTATTATGCAGTTTTATAGAGAATGGTAGGAATGATTTCCTGAAGCGCTCTTTATGTTAAGGGGGTTGAATCAGTCTTTAGGAGAAGCAGCTCTCCTGCCTCAGTGGTGTGGAGTGGAGCAGGTGAGCTGGGTGGTCCGTGATGGAGGGCAGTTTGTCCTGTCCCTCACTCACTCAAACACCTCCAAATTCTGACCAATGATGTTTCCAGCCTTGTGAATCATTTGTTGATCCTAATGGCATTTCTGGCACCGATGCTGCACCCCGGCAGACAACAGCAAAGTAGATGGCACTTGCTACCACAGACTGGTAGAAGAGCTCCAACATCTTGCTGCACACATTAAAGCATCTGAGCTAACTCAGAAAGTAGAGTCTGCTCATCCCCTTTTTATACAGAGCATCACTGTTGGTACTCCAGTCCAATCTGTCATTCAGCTCAATGACTTCACTTTTTTGTTTTTGTCACTGAGCTGATTTTTGTTTAGTTCTGTTTACCCTGTGCCCAGTTATGACGTAGATATCTGCGCCATAACGAGGTGTGTGTCGCGTATCGATGACGTCTTATCGTTTACACCGTGCAGACTGATTTCACACCAAAACTCCGGTAGGTATTTTACATTTAGTGTATTTTACGTTTATATTTTAGTGCTCCTGCTAAGTCGAAGTCAACCTGTCGTAGTCTTAACGTGTGACGATGCTTTTGCACGCTTAACGAACCATTGTCAATGCTGCTTGTTAGCCACAGCTGTTAGCACAGAGAAGACTGCTCCAAACTTTTCATACTGCCTGAGGGTATCAACCTTTATCAAGGTCGGGAACTTGGTTGGTAAGACCCCACCACCCACCCCACTCCCGTTTGGGAGGGTTAAGCAGGGTCTCACACTGAATGGTTGATTTTGAGCATTGCGACACTGTTTATGTTTCCCTGAAGTTAGCCTCGCATATGAGACGCCACTTGTCAAAGTCAACATTTAAACTTCCTTTGGCTGAAACTGGGCGATGGTACTTTCTGTATTTCGCGTAGGACAGGAAGTCTTAATCATGGCATCTGTGTGCAAGGAAATAAAATGAACAAATCATACACATAAGCAGCATTGAGCCAGTTCGTTTAACTAAATATGGCGCTGTCAGTGTATCTGACTGATTTTTATATGGTTTCCATTACTGTATAGCACATGGTAAATGTTCCACTCGACAATATAAGTCGTTGAAGTAATCGACCTGCATGTATTCACTGAAAAGTACAACACAAACACTTGTGTAGTTACAGTGCTTTGGTTAACACTTGAGGTGAAATGTAAAAGCCTACCTGCGCTGTAAACCGAAAGCTATCTATCTATCTATCTATCTATCTATCTATCTATCTATCTATCTATCTATCACAATCTTTAGTTGAGTGCAGTTACAGCCTTGGCTGAACCATGAAACATTTCTCCTCATTATGGACTGTGGGTTGCTTCTTTAATAGCAATTAGTGTGGTTTTGCAAAAGATGTGATGAACAAGTAAATAATCACTCAGTTGTTAAAAGGAAAAAAACAATCCCCTATCCAGGGAAAAAAAAATGGATTTTTTTTTTTTTTTTGCAGTTTTTCCCTTTATGCATTTACATGTAACAAAGGCTTATTATTAAGCTTTCTATCTTGAACAGCTATGACGTAAATTCACCATTCCATATGGAAACGAAAAACCAAAATCAAAAAGCAGCTTTTGACCAATTTAATAAGCAAATTTAGAAGATGGACAGACATTTAGTGCTGTACTGCAGAACAAAAGTAAAGCGGCAGTTGACTGCAAGTACTGTTGTGATACACACTGCAAAATCCATCCAGTCCGTTGCCTTGCCTTCACCTTTAGCCATTTCTGGATAGCGCTAGCTTGCATTGTTAAACCAGTCTGTTGTCAATATTTACCAAGAATTTTGCCAAGAGGATCCCTGTTTTTTAAAGCATGCATAGTGATCCATTAAAAGTGAAGACAGTTACAACTACAGCTAAATGTTCAGGCAGTGCACACGGTGCGACTATGGGAAGCTGTAAATATGAAAGACTGTCTGTCATGGTCTATTTTGCTGATTGCTTTTCATTTCCTCATTGACAATGTGTCTCCAAATAAAAGAAACACCCTCGCTCTACAACATGAAACTAATGATAGTGCTTTCTATTTATTAATGCAAGTCCCATGCTGCTCTCTACTTGACTGCATTGAAATGCAATATAAATCATTGTATTTGCTTTAGATTCCAGTGTAGCGTGGAAAAATCCATGTGTCAATTAAAGTAAAGGGGCTAAAGACTTACAAGAAAATAAACCTAACGATGTGTTAAGTGTGTTTTGCCATTTCAAGTTTCCTACGTTTAATTTTCACAAAATCTTCTCAAAACTATATCTATTTTTTAAATGCTACCGAAAACCCACCCTATGGACTCATGTATGAAAATACAGACATGTATGTTAAATTATCATGTGATTCTTTATAAATGTATTAAATCAGTGTAGACAGCAAGATGAACAATAAACATATTTTCTTCTTCTTGCAAACTACATATTCATTGGATAAGACAGAGTAATCAGCTACTACACATAATCTGTTATTTGTAAGGATTTGAGTCTTATGAAGTAATTCCCAAAAGCTATATAGATGTTGATTACATCTGTAATCCCAGTACCCTAGGTAGTTTATATAGTAAGTTTCATCTAGGTTGATTGATGGTTCTAGGAGGAATTGGGGAACAGATAGATATGCACACATACACTACAATCATTATAGTAAGATTTATATCTCAACAATGAAAGTATTTTTACATGTCACTGGTTTCCAGATAGAATTTAAATCATTGGAAATCTCTGCAGTTGATCAAAGGGAACCATGTCAGTTCTTGTGAACTGTGTGGGAGGATAAGGAGGAAGCGGAATTAGTCCAATGGTAAATCTTTTCTTCCTTATTGGATTTCTCTGGTATTGGGTGATACTTGGGAATGACTCAGTGACAAACTTGGGCACTATAAGAAACTGCTGTTTCCTTTTGACTTAAGATCTCTAAACCCTTCCTCCCTCCACCAAATACAATAGTACTACAGACATTGCCCAGACTGTGTGTTGACATTGTGTAATTTCTTTTAATGCTGTTAACTGTTTTGGTGCAGGAGATGTCCTCTTTTTGTGGCACTAGTGATGACTTTGAAGATGCAGGTCAAGAGGCCACAGAAAAAAAGGCAAGCGTGACATTTTTAAAGGCATTTGTATGAGCTGAAGGCTTAGAAATGCACCTAAACCCACCAAAATGTGTGTATTTTATTTGGTTTTAGGAGCTCTTTCACTCCTTATAGAGCTGTTATCATGTATGCACTGGTTACTGTGATGTTTCCATAATTTAAATCAGGCTAATCTCCCCTTTAAGGTCATCTTCTAGTGCATGTCCAGAGGGGTATACTACAGAGAGAGGTCAACATAGCCAGGCTTTGTTTGCGTTAGATGGCTTGACATAACCCCAGTAGGAGATAAGGGGTATCACGATGATTATCAAAAGGGGCTTTCACACGTTGTGTGGCTCTTCAGCACAAAAAGATCCCTGTGAGTGCCACCTACTCCGAACTGAGACATTTTCAGATGATAAAATAGTGGGTTTTTTTTGTTTTTTTTAAATCATGAAAAATGTAACAGTAAAATGCAACACTGCTGCAAATCAGGAAATTAATGCTGCAAAAACCTGCTATTCTTGGGATTTAATGATCAGAGTGGTAAAATAATCACTTTAATTTGAGTAAATTATTTTAACGCTGCTGTTTATTTTCAATGTGTCAGCCACAGAAAATTTAAACTGAATACATTTAAACTTTAAAGGTTACTGTCCCACAGGCTGATAAAGGAGACATAGAAATCACTTCAGTTTGTCAGCAGATCAAAGTGAATTTAAGTTTGATTGAACAAGTATTCTATGTTCTAGTAGCTGCAATTCCAGCAGTGTAAAAGAGACTCAACAGTAGATTAGAATCAAGTAGAACAACATTTATACATTTAAGTACACGTATGTTCCAATAACAGTGCAATGCACAGTTTGTCTGGCTTCATGCGTGATGTTAGTGAGGTGAACAGCTTAAGAACGTGCACATATTGAACATGTTTTCCCTGTAGAGAATCTATATTGCACTTTAAAACATGCTGTAAGTAAAAGAATCAGTGAAAACGCGGCGCCTCCAGTGGATTTTGAACTGAAACACTCAACATAACCTGCTCCTGATCAGGGTATTTGTTCAGCATAAGTTACCATGATAATTTAGCCAGGTAAAAAGAGCCACTTTGGTGACACTGAAAACTTGGTAAGCTCGCTAAGCCATGACTCTGGCTTTGTAGGACATCCCTCAGATGACTTGCTGAAATAAACTACATTTAAAAAAAGAAAACCCTTCATAAGCCAAATCTATACAACATGCGTTGTGACTGTAAATGCTGTAAGCCTGATTTGTTTGTTTGTTTTTGTTTTTTTTAAAATAATATTCCTGGCTTATGTGCCAGCTGCCAAGATTTATAGGCTTGTAAAACTATCAAAAAAAAAAAAAACCCTCCCCATCAATTCCTGGCAGTTTTCCTGCTGATAATTTCCTGTAAACGCTTGAACCTCCATGGCAATTTGGAGCACTGCTTAGTTACAACGTTACTAAACATTTCTTCAACTGTGTTTTGCTGAAACAAAAAGTGAATATACCTTGGTTTTACTGAGTTCTTTGCTATTGTGAAAAGATAACAAAAACAAAACAAAAAAAACATTAAAAGTAATGATTCATATCTGTCCAGGATTTTAGAATGTTTTTAAAATGATTTGGCAAATGCGGATAGTGATAGTTTAATTGGTATTTTTTCTTTTGTGCCAGGGAAACAAAGAAAGCGTCATAATGGGGACAAACGGTCTGTTTTAAAATCTCTTGGCTCCTCAGCACACTACTTGTGAACATGTACATAGCACAAAATTGATGGAACACAACAGAAAAGTTTCAGCCACTGCCTCCAGTAAATTTTAACTTTGCCAACAACGTTCAGTATCAGCAGCTACTGAAGTCTGGCCAGTTTGGTGCATCCAGTGTTAAAAGCATAGTTCATGGGTTTTTACATTCTTCAGCATGGTGTGATGTAAATTGTTGAATTGTTGTAACAGTTTTGTGTCTGTTACAGGACGTCGAACATCCACGTGTACTGATTCCTGAGTTATGTCGGCTCTTCTACCAGCTGGGATGGGTGACGGGGACGGGTGGTGGGATCAGTCTGAGACGAGGGTTTGTATGCAGATCTGTTTTTTTTTTTTTTCCTCGCACAGCATTGAAAAACATCAGCAATGTTTAGGTTCTTATCTTTCACTGCTCATCTGTGAGGTTCAAGTCCAGTTAAAAATACTTATTGACTCACTGTAATAGAAATGCCTTTGGAAATATCAAAGATACCAAAAAGTAAGTGTGTGGAGGTGGTTATGGTTCAGGATTCAGTAAGGCTAATGGGAAGTTGTTTTTTTTTTTTTTAATTAGTTTTGACAACGTATGTGAATCTAGATTAGAAACACAACTCCATAGTTTCCCAGTAATGAAACAGAATTCAAACCGAAGGCTTTGACAGGTTATTACAAGCATCTTTGAACTGTGTTGTCTTGGAAGGCAGCTACAGAGAAAGCACCACCCATTAGCAAATCTCTTTGAAGTGTGGAATGGCAGACATTTATTTAAGCCAACAAGGTAACTTGATGAAACTTCCAGTGAAGCCAGATAACCATTCAGTGGTCATAGCCTCATGCACATTGGCAACTCTAAAATGATTCGGGGGAGAGTTTTTCATCTTGTTGAATGATTATACTTTTAGATTCAAATAGAAAATGAGCAGTTGTAGGCTCCACTTAGGATCATTGTTCAAAAAGGCTGCAGTTTTGACAGAATAACTATTTGTCAGTTGCTTTTTTTTTTTTTTTTTTTTTTTTTTTTACATCTTGTCAAAAAAAAAAGGGGCATTTGACGCAACCCTGTGTCATTACAGACAGAGCATGCCGCGGTAATTTGTGGATACAACATTTATCACCTCAGTGCATCTCATGATGATAAACGAAGTATTACCAAACAGCACAAATCAGATGTATTGGAGCTAATGTAGAATCCATAATGCAGTAGTGTTGTTTTACACAAGTATTTTTTTTAAATCTGTGAGTGCAGGTCTGAATTTTAAGCTCTTCTGCCCCCCCCACAGCTGCTTTGGGTTGAGTCAGAAATGACTCACAGCTTGAGGCGGCCTCACCGAAACTTGCACTCAAAATCAATAAGCTTACTTCTCTATCTGGAAGTGCTTGTTGCTACATAAAGAAGGGAACAATGGCTCCGTCTGCTACACTCTACTGGGAAACGTCAAGGCACAAAACATTTAAGCAAAGAAAAAAGATTGAAAGATTTTGAGGAAATCAGCTGAGTTTCTCTGTTTAAGCGCTGCCACTCTTGCGTTTGTTTGCATTTCACTTGAGGCTTTGTTCCATCAGGTCTTACGGCCAAAGCTGTAGAATATCAGATTTTCTAACAAAGAGAGTGCTGTATTAGAGAAATATCACGTGTTATTTACACATAACAGTTGTGATATTTACACTTTAGTTCAAAGACCGCCCCAAGTAAATGGTAGAGCAGAGTAATACAGCGGTTCAGCTAAATGGCCAAACTCTGCACCCACACTCTGTGTGAAACTGCCAAAAAAAATAAAAAAATAACTACAGTACTGTGCAGAAGTCTGGAGCCACCCCTCATTTCTTTATATTTTGCTTCCAAGGAGCCAGACTTTTTTTTTTTTTTTTAAGTGATCTTTAGTGATAGTTCTCCAGGCTTTCTGAAGGTTTTCAGATGTTTTCAAATGCACCTAACTCAAGGGTTGAAGCCATTTTATGTCTATACATAAGAAACAATTCAGCAAAGAACTGATTTTTAAAGAGGATCTTTAGGTACAGTTATTACAAGCTTGTTGCAAAAATGCATAATTTGTTTCAACATTTTTTTGCTGAATCTACAAAAAGTGCTAAAGACAGCACAATTTAACAACATAAATGGTATATTTGCACGAACGAGGTGATTTCCTAAAGAGCGATTAGCTGAAAACGTATGTCTGTATGGTGTGCTCAGTGGGCGAGTGGCTGTCAAGAAGCCATTCTTAAGGATGGGAAATGGGGAGAAAAGGCCGAGGTACACAAGAACTGGACTGGAAATTAGTGGCAACAGGTCTTCTGAAGATTTGAGGTTTTTGGCTCAAATTGTCAGCATGTGTGGAGGAGGGAGGCACAACAGAGAGTGTCTTCAGCCGTATGTAAAACACTGTGGAGACTCCGTCATGGTTTGGGGCTGCATTTCAACCTGTGGTGTTGGAGACCTTGACAAAATTGAGGAAATTATGAACACAGAAAAATGCGGTCAGATTTTAATCCACCATGTAATATTATCTGGGAAGTTTCTGATTGGCAGCATTTTCATTTTTGAGCATGACAATGATCCCAAACACACTGCCAGTGCAGTAAAAAGCATACCTGGATAGAAAAATGCACAATGAAACCCAATCAGTCATGGACCGGCCTCCCCAGAGCCCGGACCGCAACATTATTGTAGCAATGTGGGATCATCCTGACAGAGAAATAAATACAATAAATTGCTGCACCTTTTCCCCAAATTTTATAGAGATGAGGGCTGACTTTTGCACACGGAGTGAGGTCTTTATGAATGGCTGGCTCAGCTTTGTAGGATGTTTCTTTCACATTTTGCAGTAGCCAGTAATAACTGTATTTGTTGTTCAACTTACAGAGACCAGATCTATATCGCACCATCAGGTGTTCAGAAAGAGAGAATCCAGGTAAGCAGACTGTAATCAGGTGTGAAGCTTTGTTCTGCTCAGCCAAGATACCTGAGCTCTGATTGAGGAATATTCAGAGGGTGAGTAACTTCTGAAACTTTTGCTTATTCAGCCTGAAGACATGTTTGTGTGTGACATGGAGGAGAAGGACATCAGCTGTCCACCTGCCTGGAAGAAGCTAAAGAAGAGCCAGTGTACACCACTTTTTATGAACGCCTATACTATGAGAGGTTAGTCGTTCCAAACACAATACATATCACCCACACTAGCTGCTGTTTGCATTCTGTTAATTTTTTTTAAATGAAGCAGTTCTTTTTGTTTGCGTCATGTTATAATATAGCTCAAAGAAAACACTTGTTTAATTACAGATGTTTTCAATTTGAAAGGCTAAATGAAATTTGGATGTGGTGCCTGCTCCCGATTCATGTGCTGAATGCTGTGATTATGTTCGCTGAAGTCGGTACACTGTTTAGTCACAGAAACAAAATTTAAATGTAAAAATCAACGGACTCTGGAGGAGTTTGTTTTTATTTTGAATTCGTATTTTTTAAATATATATTTCTATATATATATATATATATGAGAAAGACAGCACTCAAACATCAAAATGTCCTCTTCCTTTGCTAAAATACAGGGGCACAGGCAGTTATACACACCCACTCGAAGGCTGCTGTCATGGCAACGCTGCTCTATCCTGGCAAAGAGTTCAGGGTAACACACCAGGAGATGATCAAGGGGATTCGTAAGGGCACCTCAGGCACAAACTATCGGTATGTAATCAAGCAGCAAGGATTAGTAAAGTCCAAAAAGCTTTCAAGCAATTTTTTTCTTTTTTTTTTTTTATTTCTCAGCTTGACTGTATTTCCAATCCAACTTCATTTAACGATAAGGTTTATTTGTCACATGCACAGTTATAGACAGTACAATGCTCAGTGAAATGTATTTTGTATCTTCAGCCAATAGTAGGTGGTGAAAATGTATAAATAAGAAAAAAATTAAAATTCTAGTTGGTATTTAAACAAGGGTATGTTATTGCAGCTGTGTCAGTGAGTGCATGGCATCTTATAGTGCAAGTTAAACAGAACAGAATATTTTACATAGTGCATAAGAGTCCAGTTCAGGGCACAGAGTTGAGCAGATGGCTGTGCTTGTGAATAAAAACTCTTCTTCAGTCTTTCAGTCTTAGTCCTCAGGCAGCGATAATGCTGACCTGATGGAAGCAGGGAGAAGAGTGTCTGGGGTGGCTCGGCAGTTTAAGGATCTTCTTAGCCCTTAATAACCTGCAGTGCTTTGTGTAAATGTCCTGCCGGTTGGGAAGGGTGGTTATGATGGTCCGTTCAGCTGAAGGAACCACCCTTTTAAGGCCATGAAGTCCTGTTTGGTGCAGTGTTCCCATCCCGGTGGTGATGCTCTCAATGGTGCTGGTGTAAAAGTTCCTGAGTACCTTGAGTGGGAGCTTGAAGTCTCTCAGCCACCTGAGGAGGTAGAGATGTTGTCTGGCCTTCATCTCATGGGACCTGTCCTGGACTCATCACATTAACACCACTGTGAAGGAGGTATTTGAAGGTGTCCACTCTTTCCACCTCAGCACCAGTGATGAGAAGTGGATGGTAGTCCCTCTGCTGCTTCCTGCTGAAATCCACAGTCAGTCCCTTTGTTTTGCTGATGTTAAGCAGAAGGTGGTTCTCCCAGCACCAGTCCTCCAGGTGGGAGACCTCCCTCCTGTATTTTGTCTCTTCGTTGTGGAGATTAGTCCCACAACAGCCACGTCATCAGCAAACTTTATGATGATATTGGACTCCATGAGATAGATGTTACACTTCCGTATGTCCCTCTGGAACTGTATCCTGGCCCTGAGTATGTCCAGCTTGCTCTCCAGTGACTGGACATTAGCCAGCAGGAGGCTTGGCAGTGGCGTTTGGTGTGCTCTACACCTCAGCCTCCCTTACGCCGCCTCTTTCACTCTGGGCCTTGTGTGTGACCTGGGGGCCCCGCACCCTCTGTCTGAGCTGACCCACAGGATGGGGTCAAAAGCGCCATCTTTTGTCAAGCATGGAGCACTTACCCCCCCCCCCCCCAAAAAAACAACAAAAAACAAAAAAAAACAAAAACAAAAAAAAAAAATAAATAAATAAAACTTATAAGATTGACCAGAAGCTAAATCTGGTACTTTTTTTTTTTTTTTTTTTTAATGCCTTGGAGAAAAGGTGTGTGTCCTTTTGTTTTTGTTTTTTAAATGTGATTTAACTTGAGTGTTGGGGCCAATATAATATGGAGGGGCAACTCATTCCATAATTTGGGGGCCACAACAACCAACGCTTGGTGCCCCCCCCCAGTGTTTCAGTCTCTACATGGGGACAATTAAGAGTGACTGTGATTTAGTTCAAAGTCCTCCTGTTCGCATTCAAGGCTATCCATAACCTTGCCTCTCCTTATCTCGTCGAACTTCTTCACATGACCACCTCATCCCTCACCCTCCGCTCTTCCTCCTCTATCCGCCTTACTGTTCCCCCTGCCCGCCTCAGTATTTTGGGGAACAGAGCTTTCTCCTTCTCTGCTCACTGCTATGGAACTCTGTCCCACCAGACATTCACAATATTTACTCTATTCATATCTTCAAATCACGACTCAAAGCTTGCCTGTTCCAAATTGCATACTCGCTTTAGTTCCTTTGGTAAATTTTAGTTTCTTGTTTGTACTTTTTGTGGTTTGTCTTGTTTTCACCCCTGTAAAATGTCCTTGGGTGTCATGAAAGGTGCTTATAAATAAAATGCATTATTATTATTATTATTATTATTATTATTATTATTACTATTACTGGTCAGCCAGTCTGAGAGACCTTTGTGGGGTGTACATGTGTAGAAGGTCTGCCAGGACACTTAAAACTTTCAAATCAAATGACATTTTAAAATTCTAAAATGGACCGGTAACCAGTGTAAGGCAAGAACAGGGATGATGTGCTCACGTTTGCGCGTCCCTGTCAGTAACGAGTAGCAGCATTTTTAAATATGAGAGTGAGGCGTGGTGTGTTACAATAATGAAGGCGAGTGGTCACAAAAGCATGTAAAATGCTCTGTCACAAAAAGAGATGAAAGGCTTGACTTTAAAGAGCTGCCTCAGCCTAAAAAAAGCCATTTCTCACCACTGTCATTTCTTTTTGTCCGTTTTAAGAGTTGTGGCAATTTTCACCCCAAGGTTGGACCCTAGTCAGACAGTGGGACACTCGGCCCAAATATAATGACCTCTGTTCTGTTTTCATTAAAATGTTTACAAAATTCTTTTTTTTTTTTTTTTTCTTTTCAGTTTTCCAACAAATCTCAAACTAGCTCATCTGCCAAGGACAATCAAACTAAGTGAAAACCCATCCACAAGGCAGGGTTTTGGCACGAGCTCGTGTACTATCAGTCTGGCAGTAGAAATTTCCAGCATTGTCGTTAGTTTCCAGGGAAAACTGGCTGAATAACATGTTTTGCTTATTGTCTTGATCAGGGTTAAGAAAAGCATAACCGTGGTATGTGCTGAAGAGCAGTTTTATTATTTTGTTGGGTATTTATACATCATCAAATCTGGCCTTGGTTACTGCCATATTTTTCCCTGTAACCCTGATGCTGGTCGGGGTTCATTGTTATGTACTGATAGACATCCATCCATGTAGCTGAATGAAAGGAGGAAAATTTGAAGGGCTTTTTTTTTTTTCTCCCCCCTCTGCTCAAAGCTTGCTGAAATAGGGGTGGCAGCTGATTATATTAACTGATTAATTGTTTGGCTTTTAAAATGCTGAACAGGGTCTGAGGTCGTTTTCGTTTAATCAACAGTCCAAAACTCAGACATAAAATATAAGCAAGAGAAAAGGCAAGTCCTCACAGGCTTCATACTCACTCACCTATTTTAAACACTAAGCCTGATTCACTCTCACTGTGTTGCCTCCATTTGATTGCCATACAATCAGACACTGCTGAGCTGATGCCAGTGTCAGTCTTTGAGAGCAAGCATATAGAGCACGTATCTGACTGTACTCTGCAGGGAAGGGGGAGGGCACTTTAAGCCTTATAAGCGTTAGTGTCCTTTTGTTATATTTACACAGGTATGATGACATCCTGGTTGTGCCAATTATTGAAAATACACCAGAGGAGAAGGACTTGAAAGACCGGATGGCTCGGGCAATGGAAGAATACCCAGATTCATGTGCAGTTCTCGTTCGCCGACATGGTGTCTATGTGTGGGGCGAGTCGTGGGAGAAAGCGAAGACCATGTGAGCATTTCTCTCTGCACATTTCACTTGTTGTCAGAGGTGGCAAAAGTACAGACATTCTGTACTTAAGTAAAAGTACAAATGCTTGTGTTTTATTTAAAAAAAAAAATGCTTTGGTAAAAGTTGAAGTACTGGTTCAACTTCTTTACTCAAGTAAAAAAGTACAGGCTCTGAAATCTACTCAAAGTAATAAATTAAAAGTAGCTCTTTGGAGGATGTTTCTACCAGCTTTTTTGTGCAAACCTAACTGAACCTCGTGCTACATTAATGTAATAATATTGTTTTATTATTACATGAGTATACAAGCTTTTTATTTCAATCTTAATTCTAATGAATGCACTCAGCTTGAACACTGTTATGTAAAACATGAGCAGAGAAAAAAGAATTAAAAAATAAAAAGAAGAAACTGAGTCAGGGGTTTCAGTGGGATTCAGCAGGTTGACCACATTTACCTCAAGTCAGAAGAACCTTCAGACCTAGATGATGCTTTATGATGAAAATGTGAGTTTTCATTGAAAGGCATCCTATCAGCATGGAGAACAGATGGTTGTGGTTTAAAACTTCCATGTTTTATTCATCTTGTGTGTGGGTGAGGAGGAAAATCGCTCTCTATGGTGCACAAAGGTGTGATGGCCAGATCATTTCTGCTTTATTTTTAAATTTCTTTATGACTAAGAATATATTGATACATTTTTATTTTGTCCTAATAAAAAAAAAAAACCAAAAAAAAAAAAGCCACATTAAATGTTAATAAGTTGCATTTTTGCTGTTTTCCAGGTGTGAATGCTACGATTACTTGTTTGACATTGCAGTCCAGATGAAGCAATGTGGACTGGACCCTTCTTCCCCTCCAATGGAAGAAAAGGGAATAGTTTGATATTCGATGGTGCTTTTCTAAAGAGACATGTGTAGCAGAAAGGTTAGAGGAGTTCAATCAGGAGAGCAGATTGTAATCATTTGCCTTTCATGCCAGCCTGCTTCAAATTTGAGGAAATTTGATGGTAAGGGTAGATTCAGGATTGAAGGAGATTGAATGCCTGCGATCTGGAAGCATCTGAAGGAACACTGTGAAGCACTGTGGGACAACTCATGAGTGAGCAGCTGTCAAATCAATGTCCTTGGGTTCAAATGTTTTTCTATTCAAGTCTGACTGGATTGAAATCAAGGCCTCGGTGTATACCAGGCATGAACGTCACACTGCATTTCATTGATTGCTTCAGTCGATATATAAAAAATAAATAAATAAAATGTGTAATGGTGTAAAATATGTTGAGGTTTTCTGTTCCTTAAGCCTGCCAGATATAAAGAAAACCAGTTTTTCATGTCTAAAACAAGAACTTTCTTTAAAAAAAAAAAAAAAAATACAGGGCCTAGGAGACACTTGATGTTCTGTATAAGCTGCAAATCATGTCTGAATTTTTTTTTTTTTTTAAAGCCACATTTCATTTTCTGACAACAAATTAAGCACAACTTTAACCTATGAAAAACATGCACACAACTGACTAATCATTTCCACAAACACCGTTTACGGACAGTAACCCCGTGTCGGATGAAAGGACTCTGCATCCTCGGACATCCTTTCGCTCTTCCGCCACCGTTCCAGGAACAGGCGAGTGCATTTGGTGCAAGCTTCTCGCAGTGTGCGCAGATCCTCGCACAGCATGGATTCAGCCGTCTGCATTCTCATTTCTCATGAAAGACGGGGTTGTTGTTCTTTAACAAGCTCCCTCTGCTGCCACTATCCTATTGTTTCCACCGCTGCACTCATTCAAAACAGAGCGCTGTCAAATGTGCCGCAGGCTTATTTAAAATTGGTGAAAACAAGAAATATACAGAAAACATCAACAAAAATATTCTTTTGTTGCACCATCGCTGCCAAGATTTTTTTTTTTCCCCTCTCCTCTCTCCTGATTAATGAGGATCTCTGGTAAACTCATTTGCAAAAGGAACCGAACACCAGCCTTTAACACTGAGAATGACATTCTGAAGCTCACAATGTCAAAGACTCGATGTCTCAACGGAAATGAGTTCTCTGATTTTTACTTTTCTTTCCTTTTTTTTTTTTTTTTTTTTTGGCTGCTGCTGCTGTTCGGTGATTTTATCTATTAAAAAAAAAAAAAAAAAAGATTCACATTTAAAAACTCAAAAGTATGCAGCAATGTCAAAGTCTGACTGAAATCTAACAATATCATTTTGATAGACTCAGACTGCTCATTCAAATGTTATGTATATTATAATTCCCAATATTCATTCCATTATGCAGTCCTATTAATATTTATCGCCTGTCATCCTGAAAAGTTCAGCAACAGGCACATTAAGAATAGAATATGAAGAAAGACTCACATGATATTAGAGCTCAGGGGTTCTGTGGCACATTAAACCACACTGAAATGAGGATGAGCGCTCACACCCACAAATACGAAGTTAAACGTGGGTTTAGTTCAGATGGTGAAGAGGGCTTGGACTGTAGAATGAAGCTGAGAACCTCAGAGATTAGAAGGAACAGAGAACAAATAGTATTTTAACTGACCAGGCTGCTCTTTTAATACTTATTAGGGGGGAAAAAAATGTCCTTTAGTTTCAATTATTATCTTTGGTATAACAAAAGCTTTTACATTATAATCTCATATTGTTCTTGACTGCTTTTCTGAAAGAGACTTCAATCTCAAAGCAACTACTTGACTTCATATGTAATAATAATTTACCTGTAAAGTGTCTTAAGTATATTAGCAGGCCTTAATTAGCAAAAGTACAGGAGTGTCATCAGCCGTGTGTTGAAGGGTAAAGATGAGGACTTAATAGATGGTGTTAGTGTGCTATTTGAAATACTTATACCTTTTTTATTTCTTGAAGTGTTTCCTGAATCTTTGGGCTAAAATGATATTTTACATTACAAATACATCTGTGATACCTATTGAGGAATCCGAACCACTTTTATGTGTTGAGGGGTAGCAGCTGTAAACTGCAGATGGTACAAACCCTTGAATCTTTAAGCCTCCTATCAAACAAGCTCAGATATTAAATCCTTGGTTATTTTTGCTCAATCATTCAGTTTCAGTTCGAATTCCCTCAAAAAGCTTAATGGTGGCCAAGCAGCAAAGTCTTATATAGGCACACACTGAAGTCTGTAACACCTCCAGAACCAAATGGTTTAAAGTTTCAAAGTCATTGGTCCAATTTCAGTTAACTATTAGCAAAAGTACAGGAGTGACATTGGCACGGATGATCTTCAGACCAAGCTTGACACAGGTTATCATATTGATTCACTGTTGATTCATCGCAGCCACATCGGTATAGTCAACTGCTCCTCAAGCGAGTGAGAACATATCTCACTTGTGGCGTTTGAGGTGCTTCCATAAGCAAAAATGGGTTTTCTCTGATAACTGTTGATGTATTTGGAGGTCCCAAGAGTGACAGTTGTCAACTTATCATGCCAGTCTAGTTCATGTTAGCATTTTCCACAGGGCACTATCCCCCCACCACCACCACCACCACCAGTTTTCACCATATTTAGCCACTTTTGCTTTCAGAGCTGCCTTAATTCTTCATGGCATGGATTTAACAAGGCGCTGGAAGCATTCCTCAGATTTTGACATGATAGCATCATTGCTGTAGTTTTGTCGGCTGCATGTCATGATGCTAATCTCCTGTTCCACCAAATTCCAAAGGTCTTCTGCTGGATTGAGATCTGGACCATTCTTTGTAAATGCAAGAGTTGGTTGTGTGGGGAAATACCCAGTAGATGAGCAGTTTCTGAAATACTCAAACCAGCCTGTCTGGCACCAACAACCATGCAACATTCAAAGACACTTACCGGTAGATCACCTTTCTTCCCCATTCTGATGCTCACTTTGAACTTTAGCGGGTTGCCTCGACCGTGCCTAAGTGCCTAAATGTAATGAGTTGCTGCTATGTGATAGGCTAGGTTTAACAGTGAAGTGGCGTCTGAGTGTGCGTGCATATTCAATAAATCACATCATTTGATCCTTTTCTCATTCATCAACTCATCAACGTAACAGTCCTGCTTGGAACACATAAGTTGCTGCAGAGGGCATCTCCTTATACAGTAAGCATGGCAGAAAACGCTGTTTTGCCTTTTCAATCAGTTGAAAGATGTTGAACAGTTCAAGTGCTGTAGTGGCGCCTCTCAACCCATAAATTGTTTTCAAGTTGTATTACCGTGTTTGGCACCCATGTCTCAGGAGCAAAGGAGCATTTGTTGCTGTGCCATATTTTTTATGATATTGATTAAAGTGTAAATGTGTTTATGATTTTTAGCTTCAGTAAAAGCCTCGTGACAGACCAAATGGTCATATAAATTAATAATATTGACGTGCAGACGCGAGTATTCTAAGCTTGTATGTAACAGCCACATGGCACACAGTCGCGCAGCACTTGAATATCAGTCACTTAGATTAGGGTCAACATACTGTATAAAGTACCACTTTAACATTTTGACATTCTGCTCTTACTTGGTTCACCTTATATAAACAGTTCAAATAAGAGTAACAGAAAAGATAGAGACTATAGAGCAGTGCATACAGTATGACAGGAGAGTTTGCAGTTTCATGCTGTTGTGGTGTTCATTAGCCTAATTAAGGTAGTTATTGTTTTCACACCTGGCATTATTGTGCTCAGTTTTCATGTTTACTGCTATGCATGTAAAAATAACCACTTGCCAGCTTGTCAGCCATAATACCGAGCTAACGATACAGTAAGCTTGCGTTGATCTTTCCACCCCTACTCGTTAAAAACCATGACGTGTACCTAAGTCATTAGGCTGATATGTTAAAGGCAGAAAATACTAAATATTTCCTAAATGGATCTTAATGACCCATGACTGTTTAATTTTAATGAATCGATACTTTTAATTCAGTAACTACCAAGTGCAAAACACACTGAACTCACTGACAGTGAAATGTTTTTGTGTGGGATTTTAAGCGTGCGTTAATTTCCAGCTGCTAGGTTAATAAAACAGATAAAGGATACAAGGGAAAAGTGCTGCATCTGATTGTGGTCTGCACTGAAACTAAACTCTTTCTATCAGGTTAATTTACCTGATCGTCATGCCATATAATCTAACTTAGGGAGCTGGCTAAATACGCTTAGTAAGCCATATATAAATTAAGTGGCTGTAGCTGATGTGAGTTGTAGCTCTAAAAACAAAAGAATATTTGCAACAGTGTGCTATGACTGGTTTCTAGCTATAGCTTGGGGAGGTGAGGATGAATTGTCAGTTTACTTTTGCTTATGTCCTCTGTAAGTGGTAATGGTTTGATGTTGGCCAAATACCAATGTGAATCAGCTTCCTCAGCAAAGTTATCAGAGCAGTAGCAGCTCTTGCTCTGGGCCCTCTTCTTCTCTTAATCCTTTCACTCAGGCCTCACTTTGTTTTTTTTTGCTCTGCTCTGACTTTGTTGATGCAAATGTAATAAACTTCAATGTGCTTCTCTAGAAAACCTCTGTTTGCTTCCCCAGAATACAATTATTTTTTCTAAACTTAAAATACACTAACGCTTTAGAGTGTCCTTTGAATCCAATCATTTTATTGTCTATTTGTATAATACTTGTGCAGGAGAAAGAGCTTAAAAATGTCTTTGTTCTGCATTATATGAATACTTTATGTTGCATTTTATAGTAGGTTTGATATATTTTTTTTTTTTTTACTTCTTAAAGCAAAAATAAAAAAATATGCAGGAGAATGTAAGAGCAGCAAGCCTGGACCCGAAGCTTAGGGGAAACTGGGTGATGCAACAAGACAATGAACCAAAGCACACAAGTAAATCTACAGTGGGCGGGGGTGGGGGGTGTGCATTGAGATTTTCAAACTTGACCTCAACCCAACTGAGTTGTTATAGCATGACTTGACAAGAGCTGTTCAATCAAGACATCCCAGAATATGATGATGAAATGAAACAGAGAAGAATGGTCTGAAATTTCTCTTCACCCAAGTGCAAGTTTCAGAAGCAGCAACAGGAAATGTCTGACGGCGGCTGTTGCTACTACAGGAGGTTGTTCAAAGTATTAAATTCCAGAGGTAATCTACTTTTTTCTTCTTTATTAACTTTTGTGTTCAAAGACATGAAAAGTACAACAGGCAGAATCAAGGCAGAAATCATAGTAACTCCAGTGGGTTCATTTTTGGGTTATTCCCTTGAAACTTTATGAAGTAGATGGCTAACGGTTGTAGAGACTTTTACCAAGGACTAGAGCCTGACCAAAGTAAGATTCCTAAGATTGATGCCAGTATATGGTGATTTAAAACAATTAACCACCAAGTATCAATATCAGTCTTAAAAATTCTACATCAGGAGGTCTCTAATAATAACCTGTGTGCCATAAGTAGCTGCCATATAACTGGCATCATGGATTAAACCAAAGCTGAAGTTTGAGCAGTACGCCACCAATGCAGCATTAACTGGACAGGCGTAGCTGACACAACTGTTACCAGTACTGTGCTGGATTTTCAGAAAAAGTGACCTTTGACCTTTACCTTGAGGTCAAGATTCAGACTCCATCCAGCCATCCATCTATCCATTTTCTTCCGCTTATCCGTGCCTGGGTCACGGGGGCACCAGCCTAAGCAGAGAAGCCCAGGCCTTCCTCTCCCCAGCCACCTCCACAGCTCATCCGGGGGGACCCCAAGGTGTTCCCAGGCCAACCGAGAGATATAATCTCTCCAACGTGTCCTTGGTCTGCCCCGGGGCCTCTCACCCAGGAGGCATCAGCTGCCCGAACCACAACCAACATCTGTGGGGTAGAAGCAACTGTGAGATTGTTGATGGAAACTTGTTTTTGTTGTATAAAACATCTGATCAAAACATTAAGCTCCATTTGAATAAAAAAGTGTCTGTTTTTAAATGAACTATAACAGTGTATTTATACATTATCCACTGACTGCTTTCATTCAGTACAATTTTATATTTGAACCTACTATTCTGTAGTGTAGTGGTTTACACATTCATCTAAAAAGCAAAAGATCCCTGGTTCAGTCCTGGGAGGAGACACAAATCCCTTTTTGGTTGCATCAGGAAGGGCATCCTGCCAAATCAAACATGCAGAGCTACCCACTGTGGCGACCCCTTGTGAATAAGGAAGCAGCTGAAAGTAGCTTTTTTTTTTCTTTCTAATTCTTGGAGGAAATAGCTGCACGTCTGTGCAGACTTCATTATAAATTTGGCTTTGAGAGCTCTACTTTGACTGGTCTTAAGTTGAGTTTTTTTTTTTTTTTTTTTTCTTTCCCGGGACTCTGAAAACATCCTCAAATGAATAGATTAAACAAGAAATGTCATCAATAAAAAATACTGACTTTATATTACCTTTCATGTGCTAATGTGAATCTGCAGCTGCCTTTTATTTTAACCACATACAGAGACTTCTCTCCTTTATTTCATAGCAAATTAGAATGCACCTAAACAGGAAAAAGAACAGATTATGAGCCAAACTTGTCATTGATTGATAACGATATCACTAAATTCTAAAACCCAATTTGCAGCAGATCCTCCGAACTTCAAAACAATGCACTTTATTTCTAATTTAAGTTGGAAATATACATTTGCATGAAGAAAAGTCTAAGAAGAATGCTTATAAATGCTGCTTGAACTTTCTCCCAGAAGCAGGTCAGTGACGAAATGTGCTAATCTCATAAATTTAAACATTAACCACTGTCTGCGTTTGTACAGTACAATTTATATTTGATCCTCTTGATTCTATAGAATAGTGGTTTAAACCACTTTTATCTAGCTGATAAAAGTGCAAGCTGGTTTAAAATGTAAATGTGACAGGGCAGTATACCAGGTCTGTATTATTCACTTTATCAAGCTCCTAAAGCCAAAGTTATGATGTTGAATTCTCCTTGAAAGTGCTGAGGCACACTGGACAATATGCCTTACCTACAAACATCAAATGAATCATAATCATAAATTCTATTAAGGCAGCCTCTCCCGTCCCTCTAGGAAGAGTAGCAATGCGCCCCCATAGTTTACACTTTCCCTGTACTCATCAGCATCTTTAATAAATACAGAGTTGCTGAGTAAAACCCACCCAACCATTTCTTTCATTCATGTCTTCTCCTGCAAGTCAAACAATGGGCCGAATCCTGCTTACTGTCAGAAATAAAGAAAATCAGGTGGCTGGTGTTGATTGAAAAAAGGAAGCACATTAAGCCTCAAGACTATAACACTAAGCTTCTGTACACCCAAGAGTTGCCTAACAGTTTGTTTGTGTGCCTGTGCTCATGGGTGTGCATTACAGTATGTATTTTCCATATAATGAAGTTATGTGGGTTGCAGAGACAACAAATTCACAATGCTCTCACTCTCTGTTGTCTTTGTTAGGGACATATGTTTTTACTGGCAAATTTACAGTTGTTGACAAGAGATTTAGCTTCATAACTAAAGAGGATAATGATGATATATCATCTGGTTTAAATTTGCATGATTTGCCTCTTGGGGGCAAAAGTAACAAGTAGCAGCAAAACTCTAGCACAAACTTGTCAGCTAACTATTGCTTGTTAGCCAGCGCTGCGGGAACATTATGCTGCATTTGCATATGCAGTAGGTTTTGGACAATTTGCTAAATGCTAGGCTACTATGGACCCTTTTTTCAGATCTGCTTTTGGTCTTTTTTTTTTCACCTGCATGTGTGGCTATGTTTACTCGCTTACTTCATCATCTGGGGTACATCGCTGTGATACCTTATGTTGATCTAACTTGCTTCGGAGCAGGTTATGTTCAAGTAAAGCGATCAACAAATACAAAACGCCCACTCACTGGTTCTCTGGAACAAAGTGTCATCATTCTTAAGTGATTCAACGGACCTCGGATACAGTAACGAGTGGGTCTGTAGTTTTTAGAGGCTGTCTAAACCCTTTGCCTTCCTCTGATGAGCATGAATGAGAAATACAGATTCTGAGCAGAGGGGACTTCATTTTTTTCATTTATTTCTCCCCTGGCTTCAAGCAATTTTTAGGGTATTCCATTGTTCTGTAGTTTTGCTATATACTGTAGCAATGTAATCTTAAAGAAAAAAGAGAGCACCGAAGCCTTGTGGCCTACTTGTTGATGTTTGACATTTGCAAATCAGCCTAGTTACTGGTTTGAAATATGTTTCTTTACTTGTTCTTTGCTCGGTTTAACACAGTTTATTATCATCAGGGCTGCAGCTGAAAGTAGAAGGCTAAAAATGTCTTATACTTGTTAGATCATACCTAAACAACACATTTATTTAAAGGAATTCACAGCTATAATTACGGTCAGATCATTGCGTGGTGCAAAGATGGGGCAGCAGAACTGATGAGCCTATTCTCTTACAGAGATATTTTGGCCAACCTTTTATTTTTCCCTGACTTGAAATAGACTTTATTCATACAGAACTTTCAGTGTTTCTGACCACTCAAAGCACTTTACACAACAAGCCACATACTTTACCTACGTACAGTACTTTTTCTGTCTCTCACACACACACACACACACACACACACACACACACACTGCTACCTCAATTGCAGTCACAGTGTTGGTTTTAGCCGGGATTTATGCCTCGTCTTATTTTTCTAATTTTATGCTTCGCTCTTTGCGTCTAAAATATTTGCTGTTCTACTGCCGTTTAGGCCTTTCTCTGTTGCACCACTTCTTAGTTACTGTAGTTGGATTGGGAAACCAGGGCTGACTTACTGAGCTGATAACCACCTTTGTGTGACAGCTTAACACACCAATATTAGGGTCAGTGAAGCAAGATAAGGAAAATATATCCCGGGTGTGCTGAAAAGGCTTTATGGTGCAGGCCCCAGTTGCCTGTTGAATTTTCTAAAATAAAATATCACATTGCATGTTGATTTATATCATAATCAAAATCTGGTGACTTATGTTTTTTGTTTTTTGAAATAAATGTAGTAGAAAGTTGCACAGAATGGAAAAGTAAAGAACAAGTACATCAAGCTGCACTTACATACTGTACCTTAACTATTACTTAGTCACACTCTGCCACTGCTTGGGGGATCCTCCCCCCATGTATTTATTGTACACTATAGAGTAAATGTATTTGTCCTTGTTGAATAAACTGCCATTTCAAAATGAGGTATTAGATTTAATAACCAAGTGTATTGTATGAACACTGGGAATCCTCCTCCTGACTCATTTAGCTTCCTGGGCATGTGCGTCATTCACCTCCCCCTCATCACCTCCCCCAATTGAAGCTCAAGGTTCTGTCATGCAAACGACTTTTTGCCAAATCAAATTTGAATGGATTGGAGGGATGACAACCATTCCCAGTGAATGGATTTGCAAGGGACTTAGATCCTTCTTGGCACGCATCCCTGTTTCAAGAAGCAGCCACAAGACAGAGTGCCTATGCAGCTGCTGCCACACATCTCAGCTATCACTAGTGAAATATTCTGTATTCCCGCAGTGTATTTCATACATAATGTGATTGGATACATCCAGCAGAGATTTGGCAGGCTTGCCTCTAATCTAGTTATTTCCACATCTGGGTTAAATGAGCTGCAAGCCAAGTAGATGTTGGATGATACATTGTTTTACACATATTTTATTATCAAAGCAAAACCTGGTTTATCTGACATCTGAGGAATGGAGATTGTTTTCTTTGGTGAAATGATTGGGATGTCTTACATTATTACATTACTTCTTACTTTGAACCTTAAAGGTAAAATGCTGCATCCACATATGTGATCATGGCAGAGCTGCAGAACAACATATCCTTTCTTTTTAAGTTCTTGATGTTTGCCTCCACCAAGGAGGTTAGGTTTTCAGTAGCGTGTGTGCGTGTCATTCTGTCTGTGGACACGGCAGCTCGAAAAGTTTTGAATGAATTCGGATTAAACTTTGTAGGGATGTAGAGTGGGGCAATGATAACAATCCATTAAAATTTGCTTTACATCCACCAACGTCTTCAAGGTCAACTTTATTGGTCAAAAATTGACAAAAAGCCTATAACTTAGAAACAATGTGTCATGGTCCTGGGCCGGTGACACACTTCTTGTTATATAGTTCTGTTTTATTATGGTTTCGCTGTTTCTGTCTCCCTGTGTTCTGTTGTGCTGGTGCCTGTTATCCCTCTGTGTCAGTGCCATCAGGTGTCAAGTCAGTGTGTACTATGTTAAGTTACTTCCTGTTTTATGTTGATAGCCTTTGTATTGGCAACATTTATGAAATTATGCTAAATATCACATTATCGTTTGCATCCAAATATCACGTCACATTTGACCTCTGGTCTGCCTTTCTTTCAAGCTGAAGAAAGTAGAGAAGGAGAATGAGCTGCCTAGCTGTTATAAATATACTGTAGTATAATATTATATAATAAGCTAAAGTTATTAATGTCCAGTTATTTACAAATCAATACCTATTATCCATTACCTACTCTTAGATAATGCTTGTTCATCAAAGTATACATTTGTCATGCTGCCCTTATCTAAATTTTACTGCACTACAAACGTCTTAAAGTATGTTTAAAAAGATCATCTTGGATCAGGTCCCAAATCAGTTCAGTCTCCAAAGTCTTTTAATTACCTGAAGATCTCTGAATTTGCAAAGTTTTCTTCAAATTGATTTATATGTCAACAGCATTTAAAAAATACAGAAAAGATATTCAGGTTTTATTTTCCTAATTAAATTATTGTGCCTTCACTCAGTGATTTAGGTACATTGCAAAACTGCAAAACTGTGCAACAAGGGAACCATTGTCAGCAGGGCCAGACAGACGAATGGAGCAATATACGAAAGAACAGATATGCTTACGTTTGTTTTTGAAAAAGTGCTTCTTTTGTTTAGAATATGAGTGTGTCAGTGTTCTATGGAAGTGGTGTAAAAAGTTCACAGATGGCACATTATCACAGTGACGCTGAGAATGAGTAAGGGTTCAGTGATGACTAAAAACAAAAATCCTGTACGCAAAGGCATTATCAGTGTCACTTGCTGTAATTGAAAAGTCTACCTCTGCTTTGACAGTGACAAGAACGGTTTCAATAGAAATTCTTTAATACTTATGTACAAAGGTTGAGCCGCCTCTCATTTCTTTGTATTTTGCTCGGAAAATGGGAAACAGGCACAGCATTTTATTGAAATGTGAAAACATAAATGGAAACACACTATATGAGGCAAAAACAGAGTTGGTCTGATTCTAATGAGATTGAAAGTCAAGAGTTGGTACGACCACCTTTATTCTTCAGCACAGCCTGAACTCTCTGAGGCAGCTTTCCTCTCATTTCTTTAAGCAGTCTTCAGGAATAGTTCTTCAGGCTTCCTGAAGGACATTCAGAGCTCTTCTTTGGATGTTGGCTGCCTTTTGTTCTGTTCTCTGTCAAGATGATGCCACACTGCTTCAATAATGTTGAGGTTTGGGGTCCATGACTCAGTGTTCCACACTGGCAATTCTAGAGGCTCTTGAGCCCCTCTAACCAGTGTTCATCACTGGTTATAGCACCACAAACAACAGCAGCAGTCCTATAAAATGAGAGTTAACCATGTTTATTTCACTAATAATGTCCAAGACAAAGTTGACTGATTATGAACTGTTAATACTAACATCATTGGACTAACAAGTCAACTGCCAGCAGCGCCCACTCAACCCAGCCTCCAGAGCTAGACACACTACGCTGCTGCGCTAGCTAAGGTAACTAAAGTTAAATTAAACAAAATAAATGTGATACAAGTCAAAGGTAAATTATTCAAATGTCTCTCTCCCTGGATTTCTTTTTTAATTTCCAGATGAAAAACTCATTCTCATTGAGTGGCTTTCATTGATGTGATTTGGTTGGTTTAAATAGAATCATATGCCACTTGTAAAGGAGTGGAGTCAGATTGAGTCTCCTTAGGAAGGTCAAGTCTTGCCTCCTATCATTGCAAACCTTGCAAATTGCCACTCCTGTAGTTTAAAGTTGTCAGCCCTTATGGCCCCACACTGGCTCTGGGTCCACAGACTCAACTAGTGGCAATTCCAGTGTTGCAATGATGTGTATGTTGTTGTACTTTATTGTGCATTTTTCTGTGTTCATAATTTCCAACACCATTGGCTGACAGGCAGCCCCAAAACATGATGGTGTCTCTGTCTCTAGTGTTTTACAGATGGCTGTAGACACTCACTTTTGTGCCTCTCTCCTGACCTCCTCTGTACATATCCACAATGATTTGGATTCCTCACTCCACAAGACCTGTTACCACTGGTTTTCAGTTCAGTTCTTCTGTAATTTGGCATGCCTCAGCCCTTTCCCTTTTTCTGTTTCCCTTCCATAAGGGTTGCTTCTTGACAGCCACCTTTCCACTGAGACTTTTTCTGATGTGGCTTCAGTGAACAGTTGATGCAGGGCCAGATGTATCTTTCACTTCCAGTGTCAGGTCTTTGCTGGATTGCTGGACACACTGCACACCATGCATTAGTTTTCAGCTAATACCTTTTTGGGAATCACCATGCCTGTCAGACTGTGTTATCATAGCCATTTTTCATAGATTCAACTAAAGAAATTGGATCAAATTATGTGTTTTTGTGGCTGCTAGGAACAAAGTGCCTAAAAGTACCATTTAAATTTGGTTTGTTGCTAAGGAAAACAAACTCCTCTGAAAATGGTCAGGTCCAAGGACCGGACTAAAAATGAGTGAAAAGGCAGCCAGTGTCCAAAGAAAAACTTTGAAAGACCTTCAGAAAACCTGGCAAGACCTGGCAAGATGCAAAGTAATAAAATAAAATTCATAAAATGAGGTGTGGCTCGAAACCACTAAACAATTACAAGAAAACCTGGCACACTTTCTCATTTTCCTGTTTTTACTACACACACATATATATAAATAAATAAATAATACAAAAAAAAAAAATATATATATATATATATATTTTTTTTTTTGTATTATTTATTTTTTTTGGTTTTGTTTTGGTTTTTTTGCAGAAAAATTGTGATTTTCATGCCATAATTTGTGAATTTGAAAACAAAATGTACAATTTCAGTTGTTTTACAGTGCTGCCTTGGAGATTAAAAAAAAAGAAAAAAAACTGCCATAAAGTGTAAACAAGTCAACTACTTCTGAAGTTAGAGCTCTTGTGGAAAGCAGAACCCTCCAATTGTACACTGGTTGTGCTTTTAGATTGCTTTTAGCTCCACTACTGTGCACAAGATCACGGCAATAATTTTTGCCTTCCTTAACTGTCAAACGTAGGTCCCATAAGCATGTGGCTGCCCCATATTGTTTGCCTCTTTTTCCCCTGGCTGACTCCCCTGCATCCTTTTTATAAACTAGCTGCTGGAGGTGCCCTAAATGGGTGGCTGAGAAGATGATGATTTTTGTTGCCCTCTGCTGGTTCCTTGTTCTTGCTAATTGCTTGTGGGATGCTATTTATAACAATACTGTATTTCACTTCACTTAAGGTTAGAAAGAAATAGAAGAAAAAAAGTTTTATTGCATTATCACAACCAAGGCAATGGATTTTTAAAAAATGTATTTATTTTCCATTTTATAAAGCACTCTCATTTTACTCAACTAGGCAGAAATTGATTTCCTCTGAGCTGTTACCATAAAGCTGCTTTCTCTGTAGTAGCATCATAAGACACATTGAGGCAGTCCAATTTAAGTCCCCATCCTTCAGAGGTGTGTATTATCATACTTCATTGCTTATAGCATGTCAGACGAATGATTTTATATGTGAATGTGAACACACCAGACATTAAACACTTTGTTTTATGCCCTGTATGTAAATGTTACTTAATTTACCAAATTTAATGTCCATGTTGAGGCTCAAGTATTTATGCTGAAGAAGATTTCCAAACTAATAAGTAGTGGGGACAGGAACAAAACATTAATACCTAAGTGTTTTACATTGTAAATGGACTAGTTCTTATATAGTGCTTTTCTACTCACCCATGATTAACTAAGCAAAGTTTTTTAATTATCTAACATTCACACTCCGATGGTTGTGTCGGAGAGTAACTTGGGGTTAAGTATCTTGCCCAAAGATACATTGGCATGTAGCGTGCAGTAGCCAGGAATCGAACCCCTGACCTTCCGATCAGTAGGTGACCTGCTCTACCTACTGTGCTACAGCCACTCTCATTGTATATAATGAGGAATGTGATGAGGAATGCATTTACCATCTGTTTATTATGCACATTGCAATCCCACAGTTACCTGCTGAGCAACTGATTTGTCAATAGCAAATCTGTTGAATGCTAGATAGTCCATGTTTCATTAATCACATAACCACTGTCAATGTTAAAGAAGTCACTAATGAAACCAATGGCAAAACTGCAGGTCCTCAAATGTCCACTTGAGTTCAAAAGCTAGTCAATCCCCATAGACCGCATATTAACATACCCTGATTCTGTTCTCTGTAGCTAATCCTGGACTGTTAATTATGCTAGCACACCTTCTAAGATATCTGTGCTTGTTTTTTTGGCAATTTGCATTCTAGTTATGCTTTATTCTTTCATACACTAGATGGAAAGAAGCACTGGACCACACCTGAATTTTTGAATTCAGGTGTTCTCCATGCCATGGCCACTGGTGTAGAAAATCAAGCACCTAAGCATGCAGACTGCCTTTGCAAATATTTGGTCATTTGGGGTCATTTTAAAGCTCACTGAATTCAAGTGTGGTACTGTAATAGGACGGCACTGTTGTAAGACATCAGTTTGTGAAATTTCTCCACTCTTAGATATTCCACAGTCAGTGATCAAAGCGATATTATGGCAAAATGAAAATGTTTAGGAACCACAGCAACTCAGTACAAAGCACCAGACCACGTGAAGTTACAGTTCAGGGTTGCAACATGCATAAAAGTTGCCAACACTTTGCTGACTGCAGAGTTTCAAACCTCCTCTGGAGGTTCATTGGCACAAAAACTGTACACCCAGAGCTCCGTGGCCTGGGTTTCAATGGCTGAGCAGCTCCTGTAGGCAGTGGTGATTCTAGGGTCTATTGGAGCCCTAGGTAAAAATTCCCAGAGGGGTCCCTCAAACTAGCATTCATCATTATGTTATGAATAATGTGACACCAAAAAAAAAAAAAAAATGCACACTCATCTCGGTCAAGGCATGGCCAGCAGAGCTGGACACACTAGGCTGCTCAGCTAGCTAAGTTAATTAATGTTAAATGTCAAAGTAAACTAAAGGAATAATATGTTGCTAGTGGCAGTTGCATTATTCAAATGTATCTCTCCCACAGTTCAGGCTAGACAAGCAGCATTTGGTTATTCATTATTATATTTAATCATTATTATCTGCTCCACTGGTGACTATTTCCCCCTTCTCTTCCTCTTGGTTCTTCTTTTTTTTTTTCACTCCCAGAAGGATATCTGCTCTTTCTTTTCATTCAGTGTCTTTTGTTCTCTAAGCAGAATCATGCGAGTGGAGGCCAAGTGTTTCCTACTGTCATTGCAAACTTTGTACACTGCCATGGCTGTAGTTTAAAGTTTGTCAGCCCTTGGCAGTATGCCCACTGACTGGAGACCCCAAGCAGCTGCCTCCTTTGCCTGGTGGTGGTAAGTGGCACCTCTGCCTGTAGATATAATTTGTACGGTAAGTTGCCCAGACCTTTGGCCCATACAGTGTATGTTAGCATTATTTAGCTGATATTTGTGTCTGTGCAATTGCCATATTGTTTATGGCTGTGTTTTCTTCCAAAGCTTGTTAGCATAGCTGATAACTATCCCCCCTCTCATCCAGAAATAACTGTTTTGGCTCCAAAAACAATGCTACAGTCTAAAGAGCTGTCAGCTAACAAATAAGTACGGTCAATGGGCAAGTCTGTTTTTTGTATATAAGTTATGGTAGTGACCAGTACAGATTTATCATCTAACTCCCTCATCACCTCTCTTTAACAATAATAATTAAGTATGATAATAAGTGCTATTTTTTTTAAATATAGTATTAAAATAAAAAGTATTTACCAGAAAAAAACCCCAAAAACTAAAAACAGCCGACTTCAAGTATCTTTTAGTTGAATTGAACACTGAAGAAGAAACCCTGGCTCTCAAAGCAGCCATCAAAATAAATAAATAAATAAATCCATCCCTTACAGTTGTTATGAAGTGGGAAAATTTAAATATGGCAAAAAAAAAAAAATACATTTTTGTACCAAGCCTACTGTGAAGTTTGGCATTTTTACACACGGTTCTCTTAGAACTGACTCACATTTGGAGTCAGCCTCAAGTGACCATTTGTGAAAATGTTTTTTTGTTACTTTCTTTTTACTGCGGCACTGAAACAAAACTTTATAATGTTCATAAGGTTTAATGAGAATTTGGGAAATGGCCAGCACACGCAAATGTAAAACCTGTCCCAGAGTTTGAAAGGCGCAGGACATGAATGAATGGTGGCGGTGCAGGACATCGTTTTACACCTTTAATGAAATAAAGTAGAGGCTTTTATTTTCTTACACTTAAGGTTTTTGCAGATATGCGGCCCTTCCCTTACATAATATTTCACTGTGCAGGGAATGAATCATATCGCGTGGAAGGGTGCCTTACTTACATAAAGGTTCCACGTGCACAGTTAAGACCTGACTCCACAGATTCTGGCTGATAGCTGCAGTGTTGCAATTTTGTTTTGAAATTTCTTGGAGACTGTAATACCACAGATGCGCCATGCGAGTGCAGAGGGGCTGCACTTGCTATAACAATGACTCCTTGTTGCTATTTAGTTTGCAAATATATGCAAATCTTTTTGACACTTTACATTTGTGTAATTTCTCAGCTAAGAGAAAGGCCCACTTTGTTGTATTTTGGATTGCATTGTGTGCCCTATTTTCTTCCACATCAACTTGGCACGCCGAAGCACCCACTCAGCACTAGCACACGGTGTCTGGCGGATACACGCGTCTAGTTCACATTTCTGTGAGCGTCCTTGCCAGTTATATTGTCACACATAGAAAGATGGGGGCCCTCGCTATCCAAGCTCTCAGCAAGAGAGTCTGCCGGCAAGAAGCAGATCACGCTCCGTGCATTTTTTTTTTTGTAAACTCTTGAATTAATTAGCATGCATCATTAGGGCTTGTTTGTGTCAAGTATGCTATAATAGCAATGTTGGCTTGAGACCAGCTGATCAAAGAGCGTGAACATTTCTTTTACATGCTGCTTCTTCATGTACTGAATCCATATTGCAATGCAACTTGGCAAGTGATAGTAAAATCATGAAATATATATGCGCATCCCTGGCACCAGAGCAGAGGATTGTTAAAGAGAAAGAGCAATTCAGATGAGTGTTATTGCCTGTAGATAATTTTTTTTTTTTTTTTTTAAAGGCTTAAGCCCAGAAAACCTAAAGGTCTGCAGCTTTGCTTGAATAACACAAGACCAGAGCTGAATGCTACAAACGGCAGAGAAGCTGAGGTAATAATTTAGACGTGCCGCCAGAAGACAGGTCTTACTGAGCTCTTAGGAAACCATGACGGCACCTCATCCGTCATCTGTCATCCTCCCTTCAGCCCATCTCCTGGGCCCGGCTGGAGAGCATCCTCCGTCTCTCCTTGCCCACATAGACAAGACACGTACACCCTCAAATATGATGGATGAGGGGAACGAACACACAAACCTTAGTCTTTCAACAGAGCATGACTCCATTTACACCTACACCATTACCAGTGAGCACTCTCTGGCTGGTGGATCCCAGTGTTGTCCTTATCCTGACCAGCCTTGTGAACAAATTCAGACAGATGTAGGGCACACTCGGCTCCATTTTTGCTCTTATGCTGTGACTCTAATCTTAGCGCTGCCGTTGTAATTGCAAGTGTATGCATCAGTATCAAAGAGCTGGTGCCATTAAGGGAGAAAAACACGTATTAGCATATTAAAATGTTGCTTCCGGCATGAAAAAAAAAAAAAAGGTTAAAAACAGGGGCTCAGTGTGAGATCCTGTTTTTTCACTGTAATATGTCATGAAATCATCTTTGAAAATATTTACTAATCTTTGCCTAATTCTGTGTATTTCACCTGAGTTTAAGCAAATGACTGTCAAAATGATTTTTGATCTTTTGGTTCAAGTTTTAAAGATGCCAGCTTTTAATTTGACACTTAAAAGCTACTTTACCTTGATGTCCGCATCACCGTCAAGACTGACTTCGTTATGTTATGAATCAGTCTTCCCGTCTTACTAATCTTAAATATTTTAACGCAGCTCGCAGCTGTAACGATTTCACTCTTTTAAGAAGCCACGAGATGGTTTCACTTTTTTTTGTTTTTGTTTTTTTTTTTCTTTTTTTACATTTGGAGTTTCTATGATTGCCCACCTGTCACAGACAGGTTTGCTTTACTTTTCCTTTGCCTGAAAAATGCAGATTTTTAAGTGTTTAATGTTTGTACTTGTATTTCATGGCCCAGTTTCCTGTACAGGGATTATGTCTAATCCTGGACTAAATACTTTTTCCTATTGTGGTCTTCATTGACTTTTTCCTTTTAGTCTAGAGTGCTTAATCCATGACTGGGAAACCGGCTGCATGTGTATGGCATGAGTGACATCTAGAACTAAAGGCTGAATACTTTTTAAAGCTAAAATGACTGTAGTATTTTTATGTTATATTTTATAACCAAATCCACTGTAGTTGCTAACGTAATTCTACAGCACAGCAGTCACGATACTTTGCTCTTGTACTATGTTGTGGGCTTGTGTTGTTGATTTACTTTATCTAATGCCTTGTGTTGCTTCAAGTCTGAGAACAAACTGTGCAACTGCGCAATAAAAGAGAACATCTTTCTTTTGTATATATCCTCCATACTGTCTTGTGGAAAATGATTGAGGAATGAATCATTTGTCACCATCTGGGTCAAATTAAACAATTTCATGGCTTTCTATCCAGTGCAGCATGATAAAAGCATCTTTTTTTGCTGCAATGCTTTTCGCTGAGTTTTTAAAGGGTATAACCAGTGGTCAATTTTTTTTTTTTTCTCTCAAATGGTTTGTAGACCTTGAGAACATATGAATCATCGCAACTACGACAGCGATGTAACTGTATTTATAGCACAGGTGGTTTGAAGGGGTATTTCATGTAGTCAAATGATTAAATTCTGCCAGATCTGTGGGTTTATTAATCCACAAGCAAATGAGACACTGTTGCACTGAGACTCTGTGTCATCAACAGAAGGCACTAAAGCGAAAATAGCACCAAGTCAACAGTACGCACAAGGCAAATAAATCGAGGATTTACACACATCACATTGCACTGTGTCTAAGGAAAGACAAACTGTAAGTAGTGCATTAAAATTTTTTTTAAAAATGTAGTCACCTATCTATTTATTAATTTTTGCCAGTTGAGAAGAACTAGTGCAATTGAATGACTAACAGATATCATAGTACAAAGTGTAATTAACATTTTAGTGTTTTAAAATGAATGGGAGTGTTGAATAGAAATGAATCACGCACAGGCATGGCTGAGACTGGGTGAAAACACAGATGGCTCCCTTCCAAGATGACACGTAAATACTGAATTAAGACCTTTAATGTGGCAGAGAAAAGACTTTTAAAGCTTTTCTCAGTCTTTGTGTGCTGCTGATTTTTTTTTAAAGTTTATGCAAAGAGTCAATATTTGCAGTGTTTGCCCTTCCTTTCCAAGATGTCTATATATATTTTTTTCAAATATCTGTGCTGATACATCTGCTAGAAATGGGAACAGCAGAAGTAATGCACTGTGACGTGAATGAGGACTGTCAGGTGGTGCAGTTATGTAATATTGACTCTTGGTTAATTCTTCAGGTATTCCAGCAAAGCTCTACGTGCCTATAAAAAAAACTATTTACCAACGGGAATCATTTCAGCCACATAATAACAACCGAGGCTTGAAAAGGTGCAATAAAAGCTGTGAAAATGTAAAGCACTCAGTTCTAAGTAAAACATAACTTTATTTATATTCAAAATGTGTCAGTACACAGCGTTCACCTGACTAATTTCTCCAAGTTCATGTGTGTACAGTTTTTTCCCAATTTAACCCCCCCCACTTTTAATATGATGTCATTACTCTTTCCAGTGCTTTGTAATAATCCATTGTGCATATTTTTTGGTACCTCCTGAGTGAGTTAAGCTAATCCCCCAATTTGCCTTTATTAATTTGAAGCTGGAGGGCTGTGGTTACTTAATTTGAAGATCTGCCTTTCTCTTTTTCTCATGTCAAGTATACACAGAGGTTAGCTCTAAAGAGAGCTCGGCTTCTAATCTCTTTGTCTCACACAAGACAGACTCCCCTGGTTACATAAAATGCATAAAAATGCAAAATCAGTCGTAGGGGGATCAATTAAAATTTACATGACCTCATTAATAACATTTATATGTTTATTTACTTTGCTTAGAATGATTATGAAAAACAAGATTTTGTCATTTTACTGTGATAGTTTCAAACAAATTCCCATGCAGCTTTTCTTCTTTTTCTTAACTGCTGCGTCCCTGTTTATGTAGATATTTGCTTCTTTAATTTTATTTATTTATTTATTTATTTTCTGCTGATCCTGCTCCCATCGATTGGCTGCACTCTCTTGCAAACTGAAAGGGATGGGTAGGTGTGTGTGGGCGTTTTATGATCCGTCCTCATCCTCTTTCCATCCTGTAAAGTGCTTAACAACAATCAATCTTAACTCTCCTCCTTAGGAGATAACGTCAACCATGAGGTTGGTATTGATTCGTGAAGAGGCCTCCAGGTGGTCTTTAGTCATTCCACAAACCTCACCTATCTGTGGACAGAGAAAAATACAGATTTCGAAGGAATTGGTATTAGTGATTGATCGGGCACAGTAGTAACATAAAAGCTGCAAAATAAATGAATGTATATCGGATAGCCTAGGAGACATAACCTCTATTAATTAAATTAGATGGCTGCTGGAAAAAGCAGCTGTATTGGTTTGTTGCATAATGAATCGTGCCGCCTGTCTAATTGTGACATAGATTTATCCCTCAGTCACCATTTGAAGGTGAGTATATCCTTCTGCTGACATCTGAATAAGGATTACTCAATTTGGATTACGCCACGAAAGACTGTAATATAAGATCTTGTGTACTGATTAATACAACCACCTGATCATATCTCAGATCATATCTGTCACCCCAGCAGCCATGATTTCAGAGGAGGGGAAAAAATGTTATTTTTAAGGTGAAGATTTTATCGTCAAGACAATTAAAGAGTGCTCACCAGTTCCATATTTTTTTCCCTTTAGACATTGATTTTTCAATACAAATGTTCTCCCATTCAGAGGCATTTTTGCTTAAAGATAAGATATAAAATTCAGTACCTAGAGATCAATGGTGCAGAAGACTAGCAAGGGGCTGTAAGAAGCAATCGCACAAATGGAAGGTCACTGCTTCAGTCCTTCAGAGCACCCACTGTCCGTTCTGATTAAGAAAAGCATTGACTTGCCACAGCAGTAAGACAACCAGTATCTCAACCTGCAGTTCCATCTGCACTGACAACTAAAAACCTGCGCCATGTTCTGATGAACATACTGTAGGGTGAACAATTACCTTATACTTTTTTTTTTTTTTTTTAGAATTTTCTAAATTTTGAACTAAAGAACTAAAAGCAAACCCATCACATTAAAATATTATAACTTCCATCTGAAGGTTATCAAATCATTAAATGCATTATTCATCCACTATTCTATTTCATTCCCAATGATTTTAACTCTTGAGAGCATCTCTCAGTACAGACATGTTTTGTGCATAGGGCTCAGGACTGCACTCCTTGCACATCAAATATGATAACTGTGATGAGCTGATATTGTCATTTGTCTGCATGGGCTGCATGTGCAGGAAAGTATTATTATTCAGACTGCTCCGGTTTGCTTTATTGTGGCACGCTATAATGTTTATGACAAAATAACAGAACACACTAAATTTTCCTTAACTGCTGTCCCTGCGCGCTCCCGTGCAACGCCTGAAGCATTTGCATTAATCACCCTCCTCGTGTGTTTAGTTTTTCCCAAGCTGTAAGTTCATGTGAGGTGGTAAAACTGTCGAAAGTTACCAGATGAAAGATATAACACCCAGGCCAATTTTAGAAGCCTCTCTGTCTTCATGTTTATGCTAATAAGGATCCTTATCATTCTTTATAGCAATCTGGGCCCTGTACAGGAAGTCACGTGACCAGGACTTTGTACACTCTTTTGGAGGTCATTCAAATTCAATGGGGACCTGCTGTAATTAATCACAATAATGTATTCTGGAGAAACAAGGACTATTGGGCAGCGGTGTTCAATAATGATGTGAGCACGTACCATTCTTGACTATATGCCAACACTTTGTATTACTAGTTTTCCTCAGTTCCTAAAATAATCTGGCCTACAACCTATAAGAAGAGCTAATATATATATTTTTTATCCTTACATTGTTCTTCTCTTGTGCTGTCTTGCAAAATGAGTCCTAGAAATCATCCTGTAGCTCCTTATAAAGCACTAACCATTTGTGGCATCAGCCTCTCAGTTATACCTTGCTAATGATGTCTTTAAGGTGTCTTAAAAAGAACTGACAAACTGGAATCTTACTGGGAAACTTTTTTTTTTTTTTAACTCTGGTTTTCACTTATCTTGAATTTATTTCATTGCATCAAAAATAATAATAATCAGCACCAAAGGCACCAATAAAAATTGAGCTCTTGTGGCCCAGCATCCAAGGGTCAAAATTGTCAATATAAAGGCCATGTCCCACTTTTATGGAAAAAAAATTGAACAGACAGATTCTCTCTGACCTACATACAGACAATTTTGGAGCCTTTATGAAACATATGTATGTATGAGGTATGTGTTGTTTTTTGAAACTTGGACCATGTCACTTGCATACTAGTTATAATAATCATTCTCTTTATTGACTGGACGCTAACTTGAACTAGCCTAATTTTGACATTGGTTTCCTCAAGACTGTTTGACCTTATATTAAAACTGGATGCCCCCAGGAGCCTCTGAAGCTGGCAGCTTTCTATTCACTTCAGAGTACATTTACATTTACAGCCTTCACACTCATTTCACCAGCTGAGTTTTTTTCTTTCTTAATCCACAAAGGGGCTTTAGTGTAATATGCATACACAGAAATGCCACTTTAATTATCTGGAACTGCTGTAATGGTCCATTAAGGTTCATCCTCCTACACTGCTCACTGTGATCACTGAATACTAACAAAATGAAATAAATAAAGCAGAATACCTTGGAGGGTCTATTTCTGGGGAGTTTTTACTGAGTCGCATGAGCAAAAAAAATCAAAGCAGAAAGGTGAGCCTCACTCCCATACACTTGTCTTACCAGCCTTAGCTACAGGAAATACTGTGCTAAAAACAAAGGGTAAAAAAAAACAAGTGCATATTTTTCAGGACAAATTATATCAGACTGGCTGTTTTTTTCATCCAACGCACACAATTTTGTTTGGTTAAGATCATTGTGATATATACACCAGAAAGCAACTGTACTCTACTAATTTCTTAAGCTATTTAAAGACACTGTAAAAAGAAATTGTAATTTAAAAGAATTATTCTGATACATTTTTATAGAATTTTCCCATTATTTTTAAATCCATGAAATATCAATTTAAAAACTGAATTTGAATATAAAATAATATGAAAAACCTGTACCTGCTAATAAACATGATTTTTCTGTTTTTTTATGGAAATTGTGGGGAAATGTATAATTTTTAATGAATATATAACATCTGCAATTATTAGTAACTGTCAAGAGATATAACTACACTAATTTCACAGCTGGTGTATTTTATATGACCAAAACTGGTACAGAAAAGTAAGAAAAATAGAAATATATATTCTATATATTTCGCATTGTAGTTTTGAACAGACACAAGGCGTGTAGTGTAGGGTGGGTACTCTGCAGTGCAACCTCAACAGCATTGGGCTTTTAAATGACCAAAGATATGGAAGCAGACTTTACATGGAGAAGCCATTGTGGATTATGGGACAATGAGGAATTTTCAGACTTTGGAAGAGATGGTGAGGACTTTGCTCAAATAGTCAGCAACAAGAGAAAAACTCGGGGGGAGGAAAACAGACCATTTATAGTTGGAACCAGGTGAAGGGTGACCAATGGACCGTATAAGACCAACCAGTGTTTACTTTTCGATAAACACCATGGACACAGGAACATAGTCAACAGAGGTATCACCTAAGCTACTAAGCCAGCTCTTCCCTCTCATGATGTTGAGAGGAGAGACTTGCTAGCAAAGCTAATGACTGCTGTGATTTTAGTGATTTTACCCTTTAAACTACCTTCACAGAATAGTTAGCATTCACTACACATGCTTCTTTGGATTTATACAGATTTAAGTATTCAAGTCTTCCCTGCAGTCCCACAGACTTGCTTTTCTTTCTCTCGGTAGATTCATTATATGACTTCTTGGTGTCAAGGGGTATTGTGAAAAGGTGAGGTTGCACCATAACCATTTTAGGGATGTTCTGAAATTAGCTGTGATGTTTCTGTGAAAACCCTAAACGGCTATCTACACATCATGAAGGGCTACACCAAAATGAGGCACATCAGCGGTGTGCATGTTGTATAACAGGTTGCAAATCTCACTTTAAAGTGCTTTCAAATTTCTCATATACTGTCACCATCAGCTTTCATCTTCTGTGTCACAGTGTCAGACTTTGCAGAAGCCTTTATACAGTAGAGCCATGAAAAGTAGAAAGTTGATGTTGTCCTGATTATAGAGTTTAAGTTGTTCCCTTTATGTTCCCTTTGTGTGGTTCTTCAGTATTATTCATTCTGTAGTTCTGTAGTTTAAGTTCTTTCAAATTGCTTCTCACTTCTTGTTTTATTTTGGTAGTCATTTGTTTCCTGTGTTTTGGATTTAGCTTTGCTACCTTTGTATCTTTGTCTTGAATAGTTTCAGCTGTACCTTGTTCTCCAGCTAAGTCGACTATTTCTCTTGTGTATATTTAGACCCTATTTCCTTTGTTCTTTTTCTGGTCCTTTGGTAACCTCCACTTACGCGCTCCCTGTTCTCTGAAGAAGTTTGGATTTTGCTGTTTATTTTTCCCTCTGTGGACTTCTGCGTACATCTTAATCCAAGCTTAGTTTTCAGTTTAAACTGCTGGTTTCTGAGTGCTGCTTTTGTATTCCTCTTATCCACGCTTCATGACAGATCACAAATACATATGCAAATGCAAAAAGCAAATCAATACAAAGATTTCTCATTAAAAATGGAATAGAGTGACCACTTAACCTCTTTGCTCTTTGCAAATTCTCACTATTTTGCTACATTTATTGGTTTTATATATATATATATATATATATATATATATATATATATATATATATATATATATATATATATATATATATATATATATATATATATATATATAATGGTAAAGTCTACATTTAATTACTGCTTTCTAATTATTATTTTGCTTGTTTTTATATTTAATTCAACAGACACCTTTTCAAGATAAATCCCAGCACAACATGAAAAGGGGAAAAACAGGACTAGCCAGTTCTGGCATTCTTGGTATTCTCTGGTGAATTCAAGTCTATCTTCATGGTGCTGGGCTGCGATCACAAGTCCCACTTAAGGGCAGTGTTTGTCATGTTTTCCTTGTACAAAGAAGCAGACACTGGTTGTGCAGCTCGGTTGATGCCCTTCTACAGTCCTGTCCTGTCCTGCTTTCCTTGTGTAACAGCCTAACTCCTGGTACCTCTACCACACTCCTGAAACTTTGTGGAGACATAGCAACTTCTAGCAGCTGCACCTATGGACGAGCCATCCTGATTGAGCTGGACTACCTGAATGGACTGCTTGTACTGTCTCATGTTACCAGTAGGAGAGAACACTGGTCTTTGGCCAACTTTCCTTGAGGGTGGGCATATGTTTCATTGTGTTTCACAGCGAACCTGAAATGTACCTTGTTTGGACACTTGTGGACAGGAAAGTTCTGTTTCAAGCATCTTTGGACGTCTGCAGCACAAGGGGAAACTTGTCATGTTCAGTGCGATTCAAAATTTAGGGTGGCCGTGGTTTAATTGCTACAGTAGATGTTTTTGTTTGTATGGCTCATTAAAAGCCATTTGGAACTGAGCACTTTTTTTTTTATATAATGAATTGCTAGTTTTCTGTTGTGGTCTTTTTGTTAACTGAAATAAATGCTGAGGCACAGGAAGTGTGTTCTAATTCTTTAAGAGTTGCCACTCTAAAACAAAATCTCATCATTCTCTAATTTATGGCACTCAACCACTGTGTAGTTTTAAGTGAGTGAAAAATTATATAAAGTGATAAAGTGGTCTTACAGCAGTAGTAGATTTTCTTTATTTTAAAATGTTTTAAGGACAAATATAGCAAAGTGAAATGTAGTAATGCTGTGTTACAGCAGTATTATGATTTTATTGTACAAGGTAAAGTATTTTATTAGGCTCAACTCTTCAATCAGTATGTAGTTGAGATCTGTAATTAATAGTATATTGTAAATACAATATTTTCTGGATATTCTTAAAAAATCGATTATGTTCATGTTGGAATATACATAAAAATCCATTTTACAATTGATAGAAAAAAGTTATAAACCCAATTACTAGTTTACAGGTACAATCAGTAATCTTTTGAGGTTATTTAATAGAAAAAAGGATATTGTATTCATAAATATACATTGATTAGTGTGTAATTAAGTCTTCCAATAAATCAATGCATTCTCATGAACTTATATTTAATCCATTAAAAAAACATAGGAGTGGGTGCTGGTTTGTGGAAGTCACCATGTTCACACACACTATCAGTATTTTGACTTTTTTCAATAGGTGGTATATCATTTTATTACATTGATTATGGAATAAAAGTACAAGGTTTTTCACATAAAATTATATAATAAACCCAAATAACTACTTTTTGACATTTCAAGCCTGTTTAACAGTATTTGACTATATTATTAGGTAATTTTATTGTTTTTACATATGGAAATAGCTTTTATTTAATATTAAAAAATATGTAAAAAGACACAGTGTTTCATGTAAAATTTAAAGCTAAAACAACTCTATTTTAATTTACTGTCCCATTAAAAATATGGAAATTTTAATTAGAGAAAATGTCCGTATTTTTACGTGATTGTAAATTTCCATTATTTTACCATATCTTTTGGTGTCCCAGCCACTGGAATACTACATTTTTAAAAAATATATATATTCTACTGTAATTTCTTAAGGTTTTTGTCCAGCCTTTGTGTCACTGACTTTATCTTTTCATTTTAAAAGATGTGATCTTGCATCGTTCCCATTCCAAAAGTGATTTGCTATTAACAAAGTGCCACAGTGGCTGCATGGGTTTTCACCGGCTGCTAACTTTTCCTCCCACAGTCTAAAGCTCTACATGTTAGTTGAACTAGTGATTCTAAATTGCCCCTAGGCGTAGATGTGAGTGTGAATGGGTATCTACAGCTCTCACCCAGAGATTTGTTTCACTTCACTCTTTCTCACGACAGGTGTTTTTCACAATCTATGTAAATGTGCGGTATGATCAAAAAGTTCTGTGACATCCACCAAAGGCAAAGACATATCCCATTATACGTATCCTTGTGCACCTCCGGACCGCTTCAAAGACTCCAGTTACTATATATATATATATGTGTGTGTGTGTGTGTGTGTGTTATTTTAAAAAAAAATAAAAAAATCAATCAGCATGTTCCTGGTTGCGCTTCTGACCATTTGTGCCACAAGATGTTCCACTAAAAAAAATGGTATTATTGTCTTTAGGTTCTAGTCAGATACTTTATCATCATCATTAGAGATGATCCTTGATGTGACAGGCCAGATTGAAACAGAAGTTATTTACTTTTCAAGGTCCACAGTGAAGTTGCAGAAGGACAATAGCAAGTAGTCAGACCAGGACTTCTGGGGAGTGATCCAAGTGTAGTGGGAATTCTTGGATAACTGTAAGATCACTGTGCTTTTAAGATGATAATGGACAAATTGAAATCAGGTATGGTTTGGTTTTTTTTTTTACACAACTTAACTTAATCCTATATCTGTTAGCAACCATGACTAAAATCAAGCTGAATTAAAGTTATTGTGCTATCCACACTGAGCGTGAGGAGAATCCTAATCTTTGACTTTCATGTTCATGTCACAAAATCTCACCAGACTACTGTGACCAGGTCAGGCCCTCGAAGAAAATACCAGGAACAGTGTTACTACTTCAGTTTGCCTGAATGAGAGGAGAGGGCCTTTCCTATCTGTTGGGATACAGGTGCTGCACTTGATGCTAATAAGGCAGTCCCTCAGCCTGTCTTTATAGAAATTTTGACCATATGTGACAGAAATTCTTTACTCTTTAAAGTCATGCAGTTAGTTGCAGAGACAGTCTCCTGTTCATCAACTGCTACAGCAGAGATGCAAAAAAGTCAAGCGCACTCAGTCTTTGCTCTCTGCGTGGGCTTCATCTTGTGGATATCTGTCTCTTTGGGGGCGGCCATTTTAATATTCAAACCAAGCAGAGAGAACAAGTGCAGAGGGACAGCGGCCATTTGAATAATTGAAGAGGCTTCGTAGTGCTAGAGGATCCTCTCTCTCTTTCTTTCTCTTTCTCTCACCATATTTCCCCTTCCATGTTTTTTTTTTTCCAGCCCAGCTTCTTGAAGTTTGTCCCAGAAAGCAGTCTGGGACTTGTGCTACCACAGCAGCCGAGCCAACAATCCCAATAGACTGATGGAAAAAGATAGAAAGGAAGGAAGATGGGGGAAAAAAGAGATGTCTCATAGAGAGAAAGAAATATAGAGGCCAAATTTGTTTTGACAGATAAGTGGCTATGGACCAAAATGAGGGATAAAAAGAATCAACTAAAGCCATCTCTGCCCATAATTTGTTAAACACTTTCACATAGCTTTTCCCATCTGTGTCCCTCAATTTGTCTGACAGACTTTAAAGCCAGTATGTCTAAATAAGCCAGTGAGCAGTACCCTTTTTCTGTCAAAAAAAAACCCTCCTGTGAAGCTCTATGAAGCACATTTAAAAGCACATTTAAATTTTCACTGTCCTTTATCATTTTATGATGTCTTTAGCAGAAACTCAGAAATTTCATTCAACGAAACCGTTCTCCCAATTATATTTGTGCAGTAAAAAAAAAAGACTGGCAGGATTACCTTCAGAAGCAGATTTTTGGTTTTTTTTTTTTTGGTTTTACTGGACGAAGCTCCGTAATTATGAAGATTTGTTGGCATGATGTGTTTGGAACAACTGCATAAATAAACACTTTGTGTGTTACATTTTGTCTTTTTTTGTGTTAGACAAGACCTTTCCATGACTTTCACCAAGTGCTGTGACTGACCAAAAAAGATCCATACAAAGGCACTGCAGGGAGATCCACTGCATAATCAGATATTTAGCTGAAAGAATCTGCACAGTGAATATTTTTGTAATCAATTCATTACATTGCAGCTTCTCAAATACAAACAATCATGTGTATTTGACAAGACTCTTTGCAGTCCTGTAAAAAATTAAGCACACCTATTGATTCAAAAGCTTGTAGAACTACCATTACCTGCAGTAACTTTGTTCATGTACCGCTCTCTTAAGGTCCTGCCACATCCTTTTAATTGGGTTTCAGCTGAGGTCTGGTCTGTGACTGGATCACTGCAACATCAATGTTCTTTTATTTTTCACCCAGTCTGTCGTAGACTTGCTGGTGTGCTTGGGATCATTGTCCAAGCCTCACATTTGACTTTAGAATACTGTGGCATACAAAGGAATTCATGTACAATTTCTCTGAGCATTAGGCAGTCTGACCTTGGGGTGAATTTGCTGGGACATCCACTCCTGGGAAGATTGTGGCATTGTATTAACACACACCTGAATGCCCCAGACCAGCAAACTGCCAAAACGTCTGCTTTTAAAACAGCGGTCACACTCACTTATGATCAGTTAATCACGAGCATTTGATTGGGAGCACTTGGTGATACTTATCCTCTTAATTCCTTTGGAAGCAGTGAGGGTGTACTTAGTTTTTCACAGGACTGCACAGAGTTCTATGAAAACTGTAATTATCAAACTGTCCAATACATAAAACTTACAATTATGGAAGGACATTAATACTATTTGAACTGCATCAGACAGTGAAATTGATACCTGTTGTGTTTTTTATATAAGTAATGGAATGAATGCATTGTATTTTGAAAGCCAAAGTAAAACTACAGACAGCTCAGCTCATATTACATGTACTGACATACAGTATCCTAACTGTTATAGGCTGATTAGTTTGTCTGAACAAGGCTAAAAGAAAAATGACAGACATTTCATGAAATCCTTTAGAAAAATATAAAGGCATATACACCTGGTCTCAGAAATCTCCAACCGTGCCTTTTGCATAGAAAATAGAAGTAACAGAAGCTGTCAAGCTGTCAAATAGGCTTCAAACTCAATGTGTTGATTTACCACCCAGAAGCCATTTGTGGGCTGGAAATTTTTGGCACTGACACTGAGCATTGCTGTTGTTCACATTCAAATAAGACATACAGTATATTTATATTGTCCTTGTATGGAAAACATTCTAATGAGAGAGTACATTGTTAAGGCAGCATGTGGTTGACATTGATTTGATTGTACAGATGTGCTGAGGCTTTCTTTTTAACAACAAAGGTTGTGCACCCCCCCCCCCAGTTCCCTCCACTTTTATTTTAAAATTTTCTGCTCAAGAGAGCTTGAGGAATTAAAATTCATATTTCATCAAAGCGAGAATAAAATGCTGATGACAGAAATATTTCAGAATGTATCTTTAGTTAGAAGACTGAAAAGTCTCGGTTATATGATTGTTACCACATTAGCATTATTGCAGTGTGGGAAAGATGATACTAAAGTAAATTCCAATTATGGCTCAATATATGTAAAGTGAAAATAAAAGGTCCCGCGTTGTGCACCTGGACCTGACTTTACACGAGGCAATGAAAATGAACTAAGATAAGATTTCCACTAATTTAGCTCCTCAGAACAGGATTACATTTAATCAAAGTGAAATTGGCATGTGTTCTAACAAGCTACCCTTTTAGTTATGCATGAGGAGACAAGCTCTGACTTTCACAGATGTGGAAAAAGCACTAAAATGTTTTATGAGAGTGTTGGAAATGCTTCCAGTTAAGCAACTAAAGCCAGATAGATGTTAACTGATTCAAAAAAAGAAAAGAAAAAAACACATATGGAACCAGTGATTTTATTTTTTCTCTGAATTAAGACTTATTGTGTCTGACTATGTCGGGCAGATCCATTCATGAGTACTGTGTATACTGATGTCTGCTAGATAATTGTTTCCAACCCCTTCAGTTACATCAAAAAAAATATTTGCAGTATAATTTATCTAACATGACTAGTACATGGCATGTTAGCTACATTACAAGGTTACAAAGGTTATAAATTACTGTAAGATGAGGAAAAAGTGTCTGAATAAGGTGCTGGGCACTACGCTCCACTGCCATGAAATGCCTTGGTTCTCACTGGCATAGACTGTAAAAGTCTCTGGAACAACATTTGTACAAAGGATATACTCTCGTGGACAGAATCAGTCAACTATTTACTCGATTAATGGGTTAATCTCCTACTACTTTAACAATCAATTGCGCATTAGATTAATTTAAGCCTCACTGGTGGTAAAGCTTACAGCGTAGTGGTTTACACATTTGCCTAACAAGCAAATGGTCCTGGTTCAATCCCAGGAGGAGATGCGGATCCCTTTGGGGTTGCTTCAGGAAGGGCATCTAATGTAAAAATCTGCCAAATCAAATATGTAGTGCTACCTGCTCTGGTACCCCCCTGAACAAGGCAATAGCCCAAAGCAGCCTTTAGTGGTGGAGCTCAAAGAAGGGCATTGGTTATGTTGGTCATCTTAACATGTGATGGCCTGTCATAAATATTTTACAGGTAGTGAAATTTGGTGATTCTCTGTTTCTCTAGCAGCAAGCAGTTTTACAGTGCAGGGCAAACTGTATTAACAATTGTTGAATGGACTGCCATATAGTTTGGTGCAGAAATGTCCAATACCCTAATCTGAATATAGTGCTATTATCAGATCAGACTTTTAATGTGTCCAATTTCTTGGTTCATCTAACATTTTTTTTGTTCTCTCTTTGCAAGCACCGACTTTCTGAAGATTTTTAAAAACCCAAATCATTACGATCACGTTTGGACCGCACAAGTAGTTTGACCAATCAGGAAACAACTGTCTCTTTATCAATAAGAAAGTTAATCATAGAGCACAGCCCTCATTTTTATAATGGCAGTGGAGAGCACTGCCTAATATATCAGTCCAAAATCCCTTTTTGATTAGTCTTTTGATGTGGTGACAGTGAACAACATCGCATACAATTCACCTCAATTTCATATCCATCAAGCCATTCAGTGATGCTTTATGAAAGTGTCACTGTTTCATGTTTCTTTAAAAATTTATCCATGTTTTTTTCCCTGCCACCTCTCTGTAGATAAACTGTCACTATTTACTTTAGACATAGATTCTCCCTCAGCACTCATTCAATTTGTTATGCGATCAAAACAACATGTAATACAATGCCATTATGACTAATTTATATTCATCTTGGTTCTTTCTCTCTCTCTCTCTCTCCCACTGTCTTTCTCAATCTCATAAAACAGGCTGGCTTCAGTGACCAGGAGCCGCTCTGTCACATAGCTGACTTGTGGTTCATTATGTCATCTAATGAGACAGGCGGTTCATCTCAGATCAAATGAAACCACACTCACTTCTGTCTATCTGCAGGTCTGCAAGTCACTAAAGCTCCTTGCCTACTATCTCAGCCTATATTTCATCTTTCATCTTATGACTATTGGCAGTTAAGACTCAGTAAATCAGCAAGAAGATGACATTGATGGGAATAATGAAAAGATATCTATCTATCTATCTATCTATCTATCTATCTATCTATCTATCTATCTATCTATCTATCTATCTATCTATCTATCTATCTATCTATCTATCTATCTATCTATCTATCAGATGGTGGTCAGATCATATTCTTTCTGCAGTTTTTATGTGGAAGCAAGCTGATAAGATCTGTACATGTTGAATGTGAATTTATTTGTGGATGCAGACCGTTTTGGATGACTGAATAGAGCATAACGCCTGTAGGTGGCAACCACAGGCTACCTCATCAACAACTGAATCACACATGCGCGTGTACCCACGCACACACAAACACACACACACAGACACACACACACACCGAAACATCAGACCCGGGCTTGCGTTAATGTTATTGATCCCTGATAATTAACGACCGCTGTGTGATTTAAATGGGCAGATGGACGCGCAGGCAAAGTGGTCAAAGTTAAAGTGGTCCCTGGGCAATTTCGGGAACACGCTCTTGCCTACACATGCCCGCACCTGCATACACTTAGTAGCCTAGCTACACGCGCACACACGTGATACGCACATGCACGCACGCGCGCGCGCGAGGCAGATCTGTGCCTGGAGACCCTGATCTCAACGTGCTCGCTATTCAAGTCATGGACTACAGCGAGCGGGGGGACCATTAGGAGACGGTGGCCAAAAAAAAAAGAAAAAAGAGAAAAAAAAAAATAAACGCTTTATTTGCAACACACGGATGCTGCTGCCGCCGCTGCTGTCTCGCCGCTCGGATCGGCCACATGCTCTCTGACAAGCGGAATTATTACTAATAGCTGCGCTTATGTAATCAATGCACCGAGTTGCTGTGGGGGGGAAAAGCACCCCAGTAGAATTTTCCCATTTGACTTAATAGAGAATACTGTATGGCATATGCTCTTAGAGCAGCCTATGGCAACCCATTTGTCCTGATGCGACGCGTGTGATGGTTGCAGTGGGACGGATATCCTTAATTTTATCCAATAGGCGTCCTCAGGTTTTTTTGTAGGACGCTTTTGCACCCCGTTCTGCGCTGACCTTACCAACAATGCTTTAAACAGGTAATTGTTAATTGTCAGGTGTTACCATTGGTTTTGTTCATTTTTATGAGAAAATCACAGCCAAAGAGGCATATCCGAAAGAAAATAGTCCACTTTTTTTTTTCCTTTTGTTTTTTTTCCCCCTTTTCTCTCTCTCTCTCTTTTTTTTTTTTTTATGTTGATTTTGGTTTGGCGATTTTCAAAGAGGAAACCACCGGTGGGAGTCAGTTTTGGACTGTGACTCGTTCGGAGAGGAAGAGGGGGCCTATTCGGACTTGACCATCTAAAACTCTGCAGGATTTCCTCCTCTTAAGTCCAGAGGAATACCTTCAAGTCCAGGGGGGCTGCTGCTGGTCCTCTTGAGCGGGTTTTTTTTTTTTTTCATTGGCGCCCGTTGCATCCGAGGGAATGGTGGCCGCACCGCAGATCCGCGCAACTCTTTCTGAATGTTTGGCATTTTTCGCAAGCGAACATTTTGACTTGTGATCGAGAAAGACGCGGACTGCAGCAGCCTCCAATCCCTTTCACATGGAGATTTGTGCCTCGGTCGTACTGCAAATCTTGAAAACGGGGACCAGGGCCCTGCTGGTTTTTCATTCGATCAACCTCGATTTCATTTATTCGAGAAAATGCGTAAGTATTTCATAGAATTCACTCCAGTAAAACCTGTTCAGTGTGATGTGATGCTGTGCATCCCCGTGTCGACTAATCTCACATCGCCATTTAACCCGTAATTTGGTTTACTGGAAGACTTCAATGTACAGAAAGCTACTTTTTATATATTTTTTATATGTCTTTTTAAAAATCTCTATAGGTAGGTTACGGTAGCTGTCGCATTCTCTTTCGGGTGTGAGCGATTGTGTGGGTTCTGAATTTCTGTGTGTGATATATAGGCTATACATAGAGAGAGATAAAGATAGATAGGAACGGGGTTGAGGAGATGTGGGGGTAACTGATGCACCAAATTGTGTGTTTGAGCGCTTGGTAGAGACTATGAGTCTGTGTAGTCTCTGTTGCCAGTAGGACATTAAAGCTAGAAAAAGGCCGACGTCATATGGTAATTCAAATTCAGTTCAGGTATTCTCAGCATACACGTTTGCAGCAAAAAGGGCGCCGGATTGGCCAGGTGGGCTGGCTGGTCCAGTGGAAGGGCGCTTTGAGTTGGAAGGTGGCAAAGCAAAAGCTTTGAGTCATGCTTTATTTTATAGAATATGCTCATATATATTTCCTCCTTTTTTTTTTCTCTGCTTATACTGGTGACCCAGTGTGTCTCAAACCAAGCAACAGCTCAAGCAGAAAAAGGTTGTTATTTCTCCCCAAACATAACTCAAACAGGTTAGGAAGAAGCATTGGGCAAATCTGTGTTGTTGGTTTTAGTAATGCAGTCTTTAAAAAAAAAAAAAAAAAAAAAAAAAAAAAAAAAAAAAAAAAAGAGGAGCTGTCCATCAGTGGGAGGTGCTGAAAATGCCCTGATGCTGAAAATACATGTGTGTTGGTTGGAATGGGCATAGGGAGCTGCATTTGGTGCAGGCATCAGCCAAAAAGCAGTCCACTTAAATCTGAATTGGTTGCCCCTGAAGTCCACTCTTCCATATTCACATCTGGCGATTTTATAACCTGCCTGTAAAATGAAGGACATAGGCTGAGTGTGAATGGGTCTGGCAGTTGGGGTTGGTTAACACAAATCTGCATGCATGTATAGGGAGAGCCTTCCCAGTATCTTTCATATAGTGTGCTTGATTGCTTTGGCTCCTTGATGACTAAATGGTGAACTGTAACATTTTTCAAAAGTAGACATTTAAATAGACGTTTCTGTTAACCACTGGCCCAGTTATCCTTTATTATCAGTAGGTTCCCTAAATGTCTGAAATATGTATTGTGAGTTATGAAAATGCATCAAATCAAGTTGTTATGGGTGTACTTACCAACACGTTATGGTTCACACAAGCCTGTTTCCTAAAAAGTTGACTCACTGTTCAAATAAAACAGAAAAGGAACTCCTATATTTAGTTGAATATATCATAAAGACAACATATCACGTCTCGATATTGTTGCAATTCCACAACTCCCTTGCAGTTTTGTGGCACCCTTGCCATAGGTTTGAAAGCAAAATGTTTTCCCCCTTTTCTTTGATATTTTTCTCGTATTTTTCCATTTCATAATTTGTCAAATGCTTTCAGGTCTGGACTTCAGGACAGGACTGCATTTGAAGAATGTGGTTTGACATTGTATTGCTGAATTAAGCAAGAACTCCTGTAGAAAACACTTTGTCCAGACAGCAGCACATGTTGCTCCAAAACCTGTATATATCATTCAGTATTAAGATGGATTCTCAGATGTGCAAGTTAATCATAGCATCACAGCTGGCTTTTGAACCGTACATTGTTAAATAGCTGGATGGTCGTTGTTCGTATAGCACAGTTTTTATTCTTTGCAAAGTAGAGTTTTAACTTGACTTTGTGGATAAAGCAACAGCACATTCAGTGGCTTTTGAAAGCACTCCTGAGATTTTTCAAAATACAGTAACATCTCTCAGTTTTAATATTTCACATGTCATCTTTGTACTGTTGTCAGTCAAATGGGGTTGGAATGATTTGCAAATCATTCCTTTCCCTTCCCATTTGCTTTTTACACAGCACCCCAACTATTTTGAAAACTGGGTTATTGTGGAATATGCAGTTTGTCCTACATGCATTAAAAATATACTGCTTCTTCAATAATTTGCAACAAAATTTTTGCAGTTTTAACATTTAAGAGCCCACACATGTCATTCTCTTTGTGAAAGCTGGAGATAACCTGTTATTGGAGTGCGCTTAATATTCTTGTAAGTGCTAAAATTAAGGCCACACATGAGTACGTTTCTCAATAGGCCAATGGGCCACCTGAGGAGTAACACTGAGCTCTTAGTTTCTGAAAAAAAAAAAGAAGTGAAACCTGAAGCTTAACTGAAGAGATGGGCCTATTTCTCACCAGAAGTTCATATGAACTTTAAAGGCGGTCAGCATCATTTTATTGGAATAGCTGTAGTGTTGTGTTTGGTTTCACTGCTTGAAAACAACTCAGGGGCCTTTCATGCCCCCGCAGATTTGAGTTTATCACCTTGTGTATTCCTCAGTCATAAGGCCAGAAACACCAAAGCACAAGAAATATCATCACCCTGACAAACATTGTCAGTTTTGGCATTTACCTGCCTGCTAAGGGACCAAATGGATGTAAAGCATGCCAGGACCAGTCACCAGAACAGCCCTGACAGAAGCCTTCACTGTAGGAAATAAGCACTTGGGTGAATAGATTTCTTTTCATGCGTGACACACACGTAGTCAACCACTGGTTCAAACCACGGTGAACGGTGACTCATCTAACCATCTCAGTTTATTTTTCCTCCTCGCTAAATCTATGCTTTTGTTCTTGTACAACCTGCTGCACATAAGAGCTAATTTATAATAAGGAGTTTATGTGATTCAGTTTTACTATCACATTCCTCCTTAACTATCTTTCGCTAAGCTGCCTTCTTACTCCCCCAACAAACATTTGTACTGGGTTGAATCATGCTGGCTGTTTTTCTTGCTTTTGGAAACAATGGGCACAGTCGGGGTATAGATGTCCCTGTTTTTCTCAGGTGCTTATGTTGTTTCATTGTTGTCACTTTGCATTTTCCAATTTTTAAACTTCATTAAGTCACCTAATGCACATTGCAGAAACTCCACAATCTGTTCTCTGATTAAACTTTTCCTTTTTTTTTTTTCTTTAAGCCACAGGAGCCAAAATAATGAGCAACTGGGTCTGCCCAGGGTTGCTATATGCAACACTAAGCATGGTGGGATGTTAATCACTGAGTAATTTTAAGGACCAGTCACACATATGTGTGGAAAAAAAGTCTTTTTTTCCAGTCTTTTAGATTTTAAATGTCCAGTCATCCAAACTAGAATTCCTAATTAATTCCCCTAAATATCCAGGTTACGGGTCAACCGCAGAAAGTTCAATCTGATTTCAGCATGACATTTTCAAGACTCTGCTGAAGCTACTGCGGTAGATTAATGCCTCTTTTTAAAGCCTTTGCTTTCCATCTGACAACAGCAAAAATGCTGATTCATTTTCAAATTACTATCTTCTCCATTACACGTAAGCTTTTGGCGACTGATGGAGTCAGTATTTTTGAGGAATTTGTTTTGTTTTGTCACCTTGGCCGTGAGCATAAATGATGAGGATCATTTATGTCTGCATATAGTGGGGGAAAAAACCCCCAAAACAAACAAACAAAAAAAGAAGCACAGTCTGCCCCAGAGCTGTGGATTTGATCTTAAATAATACAGAAGGATTGTTTGCGTTACTATAACTATATGTATATTTAAAGCATGTATTTGTGACGTAAATATGTGAGTGGGTCGCGGCTCGAGATTAGACTTCCAGCCAGCTCCATTTTGATAGATTGCGCTCTGTATCTTTCCAGTAGTACCTCTACAAAACATGTGTTTGTGTCGAGTCAAGAGACAGGCTGATCTGAGTGAGTTGGACTGCTCGGGTGTGAAAGAGTCCAATGCATGCCAGGCTGGAGAGAGACTTAGTATTCACTGTAGCAGCTTAAGTTATGCCTTTGTGCACCAGAAAGGGGATTATTCAGCGAATCCTGCTCTGTGTCATTCACAAGTCTGCATTTCTAAATCAACAAATATTAGTGTGGTGATGTATGAAGAGGCTGCATCTGCGTGTGCGCCTGTAGACCTACTGCTGCTCGTTACGACTTATGTAGAATGACAGCGTTGAGGCCTGGAAAAAAAAAAAAATCACAACTTATGGCACAAATGTTGTAATTGTTTTGACTGTGGCTGTTGGTGCCTTATTTCACCATCTGTGTTGTGTGCCATGTGTCTGCAGTGGCCTGCAGCATGAGCCAGCCATCAACTCCATTGAGAGCCTCTGATAGAAAGAGTATGGTCAGGCTACGGGTACCATGTTTCTGCCCGGTAGCAGCAACCAGCCACTTTCTCAAAATGACATAATGACCTTTTGTAGATTCTGCTACAGATTTCTAACAACCTACATATATGCAGGTTAGCGATAAAGCTTAAGTTAACATTATTTTCTGTGATATGAGGCACAGCTGAATTCCACCTCCTGCTCTGAAGAATGCATAATCACCATAAACAATGCCCTAAAGGCAATTATGGCATTTATTCAACTACTTCACCACTTTATTTATGTTAATGTTTCAAAAGTATATGTAATACTGTAAGAATAAAGTAAAGACATATCATGGCAGCTTACAAGAATGCATAGAAAGCCAGATATCATTGGACTTATTTATGGGAATTTGCAGGGATGATCTCATTACTGCTTTTATTTCACATCTAATCCCAAGCTGATAAAATAAACTAGTTTGTTTAAAATCAGTTTTCTCTTAATATCCTCTATTTTATTGCACTCTTTAACACTGGCTAGCATACTGTAAAACATGTTACTGTTCAAGCAGCTGTATTTCAATACACAGCAGGTAACTTTAAGATAAACTGTTCTCATTAAAATTTCATAGAAACCCATACATCTAAGAAAACCCAATCACATTTGGTCCAGTTTTGTCTGAGACATTTGGACATCTAAAGAGTTGGAAGCTGCTAAATGAATACTTACTGTAATTTCTCTGGAAAACCTGTGCTCTTTTGCCCTTTTTTGTTCTTAGTTTTAGTTTTGATGTAGGAATAAACATTTCCAATTAATTAACTAGAAGAAGATTCAGATTCATAGGATTCAGACACATTCTCTTCTAAAAATAACACCCTATTTGGCAATTTTAAGGAAAGTGATTGGATTTAGCACCAAATTTTAATGGGTGCTGTCAAGGGTGACCAAACTAAATCCAGTGCAAACATGCACGGTAATTTTCCCAGCTAGTTTGCTAAGTAAAAACAGTAGTCTGTTTTTACGGTGCTGATGTGACTGTGTGTAGACTCATGTATTTGCTTTGCTGTATCAATAACTTTAAACTTTTATTTCAGCTGCTGACCTTTTTTTGGGTTTTCTTGAAAATCAGAACTCCAGTGTCTGAAATTATTATTAAAATCAATATTTATATTGTAAGGTAAAGACCCCACAATAATACAGAGAAAACCCCAACAATCAACCCTCTAAGAGCAAGCATGAGGTGACAGTGAGAAGGAAAAACTCCCTTCTAACAGGAAGAAACCTCCAACAGAACCAGACTCAGGGAGGGGCAGCTATGTGCTGCTACCAGTTGTGAGTGAGGGGAGGGAGACAGGACAAAAGGCGTGCTGCAGAAGAGACCCAGAGATTACTAATAACTCATGATTAAGTGCAGAGTGGGGTATAAACACAGAGAATGACAAGAGGTGAGTAAAGAAGAAACACTCGGTGCATCATGGGAAGACCCCCAGCAGCCTAGGCCTATTGCGTCATAACTAAGGGAGGGTTCACAGTCATCTGATCCAACCCTAACTATAAGCTTGATGAAAAAGGAATGTTTTAAGCCTAATCTTAAAAGTAGAGAGGGTGTCTCCCAAATCCAAAGTTGGGGCTTGTTCTAAAGTTCCTTTACCATGATGTGGTGTGGCATGGAGGCAGTCAGCTTGTGGCTCTGCTGAGGTGTTACTGAAGCCCAATTGGCTGGCCAGTCAAGCACAATAATAACATGGTCAGCAAACCATTTTTGGTGCTGTGGGCAGCAGCTGTCCTACAGGAAATGGAAATCAGTGCCTACATAATGCTTATCAGCAGATGGAAGCTCTAAAATCTCCTGGTAGATGGCTGCGTTGACTTTGGACTTGATAAAACACAGTGGACCAACCACCACCAACACCAGCAGATGCAAAGGTATCCCAACAAAAACAATAAATGAGTAGAAAGACAGCAGGACACTGACTGGAAACTGAATCAGGGACTCAGTGCTGGCAGCATTTTTGACATTTTACATGTTCACTAAATAGTTAACTATTAGGTCACCATGAAAACTATGCTCAAATCCTCTTCTAGTGTATGTTTGAAGGCCAGAATTAGTGGATGATAGTCATAGAAGGAAAAAATATGAAAATATTCAGAATCCTTTAAACTTTGGCCACATTTTTGGCAATGCATGATGCTAAGAGGAGTCTGGCACAGTGAGAATATAAACTCTGGGCTGAAACAGAAACAAGTCAAAGCTGTTGTCTCTGTAAAGGAGTAAAGTACAGTATAGTAGAGTAGTTGAAGAAATCTGGTAGAGGTGATTTGACACTGGTGCAGCATTTTTGGAATGTCTGAAGTGAAGCAGAAACATTTCCTACTATCATGGGCTATCATTGTAGTACATGTTGAAATACTTCACTAGTGAAGACCTTGGCCTGACTATGAATAGTTATAGAATAGTTATAGGATCACCAATGTTAGGATTTTTCATTACAGCACAATCCATATTTGCATCTTAGTCACTGTCAAGACAAAAACTATAAAAAAGCATATGTTGTTGGTAGAAGAAAAGTCAGGAAATCACCAAATTTATTATGATTGAGCAACCGGAGATTGTTAATGGAAGTCCATCCAGATAGTTGCCAAATTAATATAGTGAAGAAAAATTATTTCCTACTGTGTTCAGCAAAGGTATTCATTGTTCTGTCTTTAGTCATAACCCGTAGCTTTATTTCATAAGAAATTTGCAGTTTGGCTCACAGTGCAAATTAGACTAAAAATCACAGAGGTCAGAGAAGTCCCACGCACAAGTTTGTACCTGGATGCATTGCTTCAAAACACAACTACACAACAGAGGACAAAATACACCAAAGCAAGCCTTTGGAGTATTCTGCCATTTGATGCATCAAGTTCAGACCTAGTGGAGGTGAAAGCAAGCCCTTGGAAGGGCTTTGCCTCAAAGTGCGGGCAAATCTCATTGTCTGCTTATCAGCCTCAAATTTACTCCGCCTTACTGAGATATTGCCTTGGAGAATTAGGGATAATAGCTGAAGTGATGACTGTCATGATGAGTCTCTATCTCTCTCATGTCTAATACCCCCTTCCTCTTCCCATCTCCTTCTTTCAAACTTTCCCTTATTTATCTAATTCCCCACATATTAATATACATTTTATCTCCTGCCAGTTCATTTGGCTCAGATGTATTTGATGAAAATAGCTTAACATTACGTAGTTCATGCATGCTCGGGCTTTCATGTTACAACTCGCTAGGAGCAGACAGTGATTCATGATACAATAAGGGGGTGTAAGAATTAAATCAATATCTAGTTCATTAATGCTTTGGCAAAAAGCACAGATTGTAGTTGCTGGAATACACTAGATTGGCTTAATTGGCAAAGATGAAACCCCAGTAACTGGCGCCAAGTCAAACACTACTAAACTGAGAAGGGAATCTTGTAGGGATGACAAGATTGCCTATTTAGTGTGTGGCTTGGAGTCGCCTCTGCTACATTCCCCCCTATTATGACAACACTTTTCTTCACCAACACGGTTTTCCGGGCTTGAACAAAGCTGGGAGAACATCATGTTCCCCTGTTGCCACGCACTAATACATTATTGGTGAACCTCATTGTTTGCGACAAGAGCATTTTGTCCTTCAGATTCAAAGGAAAAGAAAGAGAAAAGCTCTCATGTTGCTTTTCTTTGTGTCTTATATCCTCAATTATAACACAAAGTCCCTTTCATTTGTCATGAAATGTATTAAGCCTTGGCTAAGTATCCAAAGGATACTTAGGATAAAGGATAGTTGCAAAACAATTTGATCTTTTGCTCATTTCGTGCATCCTCTAATCGTTTTACATCAGTAGAGGTAGGGACATCAGAGTCATTTTTCTTGCAGTTTTTAAGAGTGTGTCCGGTGATCCTTTGGCATTCAAGTGCATGCATCGCTCACATCAATGTAGATTTCAGATTTGTCATTAACTTTTAGTAAATCTGTTTGCTATAAATATCCATTCATTTTCTTCCACTTATCCTCTTCAGGGTTGCAGGGTGGGAGGCAGGGTACACCCTGGACAGGTAGCCAGTCTGTCGCAGGACTAACACAGAGAGACAGACAACCATTCACACCTACGGGCAGCTTAGAATCACCAGTTAACCTAACCCCACTAACTGCATTTCTTTGGACCGTGGGAGCTGCTTTAGAAGGTAGTTGTGAGGCAGGTTGTTCCAAGCAACTTTCCACTGTTCTTGTGCAGATTTAGGCATATCATTTGTGTCTGCCTCTTCATGTAATCTCAAACTGACTCCATGTTGAGAGCAGGGCTCTGTGGGGGTTGTGCCATCTGTTTCAGGACTCCTTGGTCTTGTCAGTGATTTTTTTTCTTAAGATTTTGTCTTTAATTTAGAATTATCATGACATCAAATGAACTGGGAGCTGGACCCAGTGGACACACCGCCTCCAATGAAAGAGGTGGTGTGTCCTGTCCAAAAAAATCTCAAAAATGTGATAATTGCTGACCGCTCAAAAAACCCCTGAAATTGAAGGAAGTCATCACCATTCACAATCAACTCCATACTAGTCACCAGAAAGCATATCCACGAGGGCATTTTAACAGATAGACTACATGTGTGGTCCTGCGTGAGAGTCTACGCCTGACTTTAATATGTGGATGTAAAAATCTGTCTCCCTTAACCATAGCTCTGCAGTTAACACAGTTATAACAGAATGCATCACCGATAAAATTAAAACTTATGAACTTTTTGGATTCATTGGCAAGAATTTATTTGTAAGTGCTTCTCAGTTGTGTTTCTGTCATTGCAAGTCTGTGTTACACAGTTGAAGCAAAAAAAAAAAACACTGCAAGCTCGCGGAACTAGCTCCTGCTGCATGGACTTTAATTATCCATGCTGGAAACAGTGACATGAACTGAGGTGGAAATCTAAGTCTTTATCTCATTCACACCTCGGTTATAAAAATGATCAACAATGTGGGCCAATTAATTTTGTTAAAGAACAAGGCGCTGCTTGACTACACTACCTACCACATGTTTTGCAGTTATTTTACTTAACGAGTCCTCTTAGCCCTGCCATATAAAGACCGGGATCAGTTCCAATCCCCCTCCCCATGACCCTGAACTGGATAAGCGGTTAAGAAAATTGGTGGATAGATGGAAGTCCTCTAATCTGATTGGATAAAAATGCTTCTTTGTGCCATACAGAAACACACACACACTGTTTGTGTTTCTCGTCAGGCTTCAGAATTAGTATTTTATTTGCGTCTCTGTCCTCAGTGACAGCATACAAAGAGGGCTAGGCTTGTCAAGCACCGGCACAAAGACCTCACTTTCTATTAAAGATACAACAAGGTGATGCTTGGCAGTAAAAATATTGCATGTCCTGAATTTCTATTCTGGCATCAAAAACTAGATCATCATATTAGGTTTGAAAATGTCTGATCATGTTTTTCCATATAGATTACTTGTCAACCAAAATTTTAGGATTTTTTTTTTTTGAAAATTATTTTTCAGCATATTTTTTGTTTTTTGTCCATCAACTAAGCTATAAATTGCTGTTACTCAATTATTGACTAAAAGGAATGTGCGCCTAGGCCGATTCGTTCCAGTACCTTGTGTTTCTATCAAAGATGCAAAAGGACTCTGATTTTCAGTTTAAGTTTTCAGTGCATTTCATAGGAACATATGGTTGTAAATTGAATTTTCACAATGTTTGTCAGATTAAATAAGCAATAAAAAAAACCAAAAAAAAAAAAAATTTGGTCTCTTAAATTTGCATTGGGTAATTTCCACAATCCGATATTGTTTTGATAAGTTTATCACAGAAGCAATTTATCAATGCACAAATTTAAAATGACAGAAACGCTCCACTAAAACTAGTGTGCAATTTACTTCACAGTAACTATGCTGCTTTGAGCCAGACAAGCAGAAATAACTCTATCAGTATCCCCCAATCGTGATTCTTGGGTAGTGATGATATGTAGACTATGTATCATGAGTCATTTAATATAGCGTAGAGCAGCTAGGCTAAGGGGCATATGGCCATATTGGAGCACAGCCATCCGGCTTAAGGCGGGGTAAACGGATGGGCAGGGATTGTTGGTGCATTAGCATTTCAGCTCTGCATCATGTTTCAATGTTGTTTCGCCAGTGAGCTCACTGTTTATCCAACAGCAGTAAATAAAACATTATGATCATATTTTTTTGCTCCGTGATCGTCAAAGTTGGTGGTAAGGGATTGGGACTGTCACACTGCAAATACCACTTGTCTGTGCATGAAGAAGAGATGGAGAGAAGGCAGAGACAAAAGGAGAGGGGAGAATGCTCCCGATCCACTAAAATATCCCTGGCGACAATAGATGCTGTGTTCACACGTTATTCACGGACAGTTTGTACCAGCACTAACATTCTGCTAAAGCTGTGATCGGCCGTGATTGGCTAAATGCAGTGGAGAAAATGCTGCCGCAGAGCTTGAGAGCTGACGACGGACTATGTGTGTGTCGACTGTTGATTATGGGGAGAGCTTGTGGTTCCATCTATTTCATATTCATGAGCCAAATGGTGCATGTTGTAATATTCATGGACAAATTAGACGTTCAAAACACCAGTGTGAGCGAGGCCGTATGCAGAATGCTCTCACTTGAACTTCTTCCACCTTATCCTGACCCAATGCATCGTTTTAAATTTTGCTTCTTTCCCTCGCTGATCCTGGTGCTGGGCTCCGTGCTGAAATGAGCTGAACATAGCCCAGAGGTTATATTTATTGTAGTACAAAATTCCAGGCTGCTGTCTTTACAGACAGCAGTTTCCACTGTCTACTAGCACTGGTGAAGCAAAGACACTCTTTTCTTTTAAGGAAAAATATATCCTGTTTACTGTACGAGAGGTTGAGAGCGGACTGGCTTGTAAGAGACCGGCTTTGTTCTGCTTCTCTGATCAGCTGGCTTGCAAGCAGTTGGGAGGAAGCAACAGAAGTGTGTCCAATCAAGCTGAGCCCTGTTTTAAAAGGCCCTGCAGTCCTTGGGCAGAGGCCGCGTTTATGACCCAAAATCGAGGAGACGAGCCTGGCCCTCTTCCAAGCCCCTTGAGCTCGTATATTCTGTTTGAGCATATCCAGAGGAAAGTGCAGCACTGCAAGGAGGCCCCATGAGACACCTGTACATGTGTAACTGGTATATGCGCACACACTAGGGTGTTTATGTGTGTGTGCGCGCGTGTGTGTGCGTGTGTGTGTTTGCGGATAAAAGAAAACCTTGTTAAACTTGAAACCTTAATAACAATCTCATTGCTAAAGTCTACTGTTAGAAGAGGATGCACAGTGTAAATAGTATCAGGGTTAATTTCTTACCAAGAGCTATTTTACAAGGTCAAGAGAAAGAATAAAAAATGTGTACATCCCATATGACAGAAAAGACTATTCCTATTCTCTAATAAATACAGTCTGCTCATTGTTGATAGAAATTGCATTTGACTTGACAATCAAATTAAAAAGCCACCGATTTGCATCAGCTAAATGGGAACCTACAGTCATTTTTGTGATTACAGTCCAGTTAGTGTATTACTGTAATGGTGTGGATTTATAGCAGATTTTGCCCATTAGGTAATCAGAGCGTTTCACACCAGAGTGGGTCCCATCTATTCCAGAGCAGATCCCTAAACTGAAGGTCAAGATCACAACTCAGTTGGTTTGTGTGCCTCAAATCTATTTTAACAGACTGTTCTGTAAATAAATTAGGTCAGTAGTGATTATAGATCTAAATCGTATTGATAGAGAGCAGAAATAATGTCTTAAGAGCACTTTATTTACTTTTACATCTTAAGTGCTATATTTTATTCATTCAGCACTAAATTTGACATCAGAAATGTTTCTGCCTCATATCGTCATTCCTCAAGATTCTTCTGTTCAAACGCGATACAAGACCTGCAGCTGCCAAAATAGCACCAGAGTCACAACAGGAACAGTCTTCAGGTCAGCCTTAAGCATTTTTTCTGTGTGTGTGTGTGTGTGTGTTGTATAGTTTGTTTTCCTAAGGGTGGATCCGTGTCAGCATGACCCACAATTTTATCATGCTCATGGTGATCAATAGGCATTAGCTCAAGACAAGTGTTTTCCCAAGAAGGTTGTTCAGTGAATGATTGGCATGTTTCTTCTCCTTCACCTACACATCATCATGAACCCTTCTACATCTGACTGAGCAAACACACTTCTTAACCTGAATGAATGAGCGTAACACTCATCGGGCTGTCATTGCTCTTTGCTTTTGGATTTTACACTCGAAAATCATTGCAGCTGTTCTGGAGCTTGAAAATGATCCATCAAGGTCTGTTTCTGAATCAGTCTGAGGTGGACGAAAAGGCCCCACTGTTACCCCGCAGGCACAAAGTCCTGAGATCACTGCTCTTAAATATTTGAGATCAGTTTTATTTGATCTATATCCAGAACATATATTTGATAGCCTACATACTTGCACCTTACATGGAGGTCCTTTATCTTTACAGACACAAATCATGGTCTAATTCATAAATTTAAGTTTATTAGCTCAACCTGTCAATGTGAAGTTCATAAAAGGAACCGTGCCAGGCAACAGAGAAAAGGTACACTGTAATTGTACTGTATTAACTTCAGAGAAGGTATTAAATATTTTTACGAATAAAAAGAGCAAGGGAGTAAAAAAAAATGACTTTCAACAGGAAACTTAAGAGAAGCATCATTTCAATGATCAGTTACCAGACAAATTGCTGCTCTAACTCTGTCCAGTTTTGAGATGCCTTGAATCACATCATTATGTAAACAGAATTTTGCAGCATATGTGATGGTTGACGCATTAATTTGCTCATTGCCTTTGTCAATTTTGACACATTTTATAGAAAGGCATTAGCGTTACTCTGTTTGTGCTATAGCCTGTGTGCTCCAGTTTGTTTTTCTCTCCTCTCACTTTCCCGCCTCTTCTTGGTTAGGCTGAGTTACGTGTTTTTCAGTCTTAAATCTTTCAGCAAAAGCTAAGACTGCAAGATGGAATCTGGCTTTGTGGAGCTAGATCAAATACTAGCTCTGGTTCTCTCAGTAACAAAGGTGTTTTTTGTCATTCCAAATACAGTATATGATGCAAATGCAGCTCTATTTGAAACTATATTCTTTTATGTCTTTTTTTGCCGTTTTCTTTTTGCAATGACGTGTAATAAGTCTCAAACCAATTTGCACCTGTCTTTATCCCTGACTCTCAAGTTACAGACTTTAATCAAACAAGCATATGTTGCCTGTGCGGTTGCCTTTTCTGCATCACATAGTGGAATAATTCAGTGATTTCCAACGAGGGGTAAAGGTATCCCAGGAGCTACTGCTTCAGTAGCTGGGGAATTCGTGGAAAGATAATTAAAGGACTGAGCTGATCTGAACAAGTTTGAGCGGAAAAGTTAACAGAGAGCCAAAAGTGAAGAAATTGTAGAATTAACTCCTAATAATTGGTGATATTATTAGATTAAAGTATAGAAAATAAACAAATTGTCAGATAAACATAATGATAAATAGCTGAAATGCAGTAAATAACTTTGAACAATTATAAATTTGCTACTTTGCTGTTTTGGCCAAAAGTATGAATGACAGTTGAATTGTTAGCTAACAGTACAAAGCAAATTGTCAGCTGAACATGATGGATAAATGGGTCACCAGTCCAAGAGTCCTGAAATGAAAAGCTGTTATGCGACGTGGGAAAAGACCTCGACCACGGAATAGGTAAACTGAAAGTAGCGCACATCCAGGTTAACATTTGTTAAAACACACGTGAACATGGAGGACACCGTGGGTGCGTTACATGAAAAAAAAGGTTGAAAACCAATTGTGCGATGGATAACACCTTACTTAATATGTCAGACTTATTAAATTATAGAGTAGCAGCATATTCATATGCATCTCTGTACAGACCCAGTGTCTGAATTGCAAGATAGAGATGTTGTAAGATACAGTGAATTGGATTTTGCACAACAAAGACCTAATCTATCATAGGCAGAGGATGTGGCAGTGGACTTAAAGATGTGCAATAGGAAGGATAATTCAATTACTGAAAATCTTGTGGGCTCTTCCCTCTGCTTTTCCCCACGGTGTTCAAGGTTAATTGTCACAAGTTCAGGCCGGTCTACCACCAAAGCACAAGGGAGGGGACCAGAAAAAAGACAGTAGACCAAAATTCAATTTTATTAGGATGATTGTGCGTTCAAGCAATATTTTCCATTAGGTATTGATTGTTACAGACTACCTCCTGGCAGCTTCAAAGAGTTTCTCCAATTTTCTACATAAGTTACTGCTTGTCCCCTCGACTCACTGACATCACAGCTAATAGGCGAACCAATGTGACACATTTACTGAAGAACTAAGCGCATGTAAAAGGTTATATGAAATGTCTTCTGAACTTCAGCTTAGGCTCTTAGCTCTGAGATTAACAAAGGTGTTTGGCATTGCAAAGGCACTGCAGATAGATAAAGGCCATTTCAGACACCAGCATGTTAGCTTGTCTCAGCTATTTAGAGGATTGCTTGTGTAATGCCATCTGTATTCAGGGGATGAACATCCACTTTTACACCACGACAGGGAGAGGAGCCATATCAACTTCAGCCAACATCTTTTCCTTTCCTTTTATCTTACATGCACTCACCCGCTAGTTAGTTAAGATTGTGACTGAAGTCTGGACACATTAACTGTAGAAACAACTCATACAAAATTAAACATTTGTGAACGTAGAACATCAACTGCTATAAAACAGGCAGTGGTAGGATGCTGATGTAAAACGAGCCATGAATAAAGAAAAAGTGAAAATAAATCCATAACGTCTCAATAGAAACAGTAGAAACAAAATGTTAATTATTGTTTAATGTTAATTATTGTATAATCTAAAAAGTTGATTTCATGCGGGGCGTGGCATGCGTTGCTCTGCTCAGTGCAGTATTTAAGGAAGCTGATCAGAACAGAGCAAAATACGCAGCGTTTTCATGACTTTCGGTGCAATGTCATCATGCAGGTTGGACACTTTCTTGTCTGTCCGTCCAGTCATAATGGGCAGAGGTCAGAGTTCAGTTCTGTTGAACCTTGACTGCAGTGTATTCCAAGAGGTACTGAGCTCTTACAATAGCAAGATTCCAAAAGCTACTGAACTCTTGGGATATACCAAGGTGAAAGCCTTTCCTAGAACATTTGTTCCAGCATTTTTTGTGTTTTTTTCTTTTTTGTCTTAAGCTGCATTCACACAGGCCAAGAGATTGGTTGGCAACCATCTGGCAGGAAGGAAAAATGTGTATTCCCTGACTGACTGGCAAATGGTACCTGGAGATTGCTTGATGTTGTTAGGTGAAATCGGTTGAAAGAGGTATATGGTGCTACACTGAAAACTTCCTCGCAATTGCTTCAGTCATTAGCAGATTGCCCCACTCGCCCATAGTTTGTATGGAAGGCAAACACTTGTCTGCAAACACCGCTAACTACTTTCTGAGCAGTAGTGAAACTGTGAAAAGCGCAACACAAACCAGCAATCAAGACATTTACTTTCGTAGCAGCAGTGAGGTGCAACATTTACTTCGAATGCAAATGTTCTATGGGTGACTGCACAAGGAGGTTTTTGGTGCATCACCCTCTTTTCACCTAGTGACTGCCTGCAATTTCCAGCAGCACATTTTTTAATACACATTTTCATATAAATTTTTCATACAAAACTTAAATAATCACAAACAATCTTCAAATTATATGATAATGAAATTGAAAAATATGGGGCACATCAGGAATTTTTACCACTTTTTCACTGGTAATATATTCGTGTGCCTTAAGACATTACTAGTTGCTCCCATCCAAGCTTTAAAACTACACAACACTGTGCATTCTATTATTTCTTTTAGTCACCATAGATGATGCACAAAATGACCCATTTCCATATATTACATAACAAGTAAAATGTTTTGCACGTGCAAAAAATGCATGTTTGCCATTTGGTAGTATCAATAAGTCAGTTCTGTATTTAATAGGGTCCATAGCCACCAGCACAAATCTATTTTCCAAATATACATAAAAAAAATATCCATCAGCCCCCCCAATAGCAATAGTAATAAAATAGAAAAAAAAACCCATGTACAGCAAAAGAAGAGCAATTGTATTGTTGGGTTTTTATTGACAGCATACTGGAAATGCTGCATCACATCACTAAAAGGCTCTGACCATTAGATTTGTACAGATCCTACCGGTTTTTGTGATTTTATCTTGACCTTCTCTATTATCATGTCATCAGATACAAGATGAAGACGTTCCGTGTGACAGTCAGATCCTCGCTCCAGGACAATTTGTAAAGAGCAGAATTGAGCAGTTTTTGAAAGTGCATATCCACATACACAGTACAAACAAATAAAGGTCTGCTGTGTCTCTGCTGCCTGTCAGGTCGAGTGGTGGTGGTGATGACACTAATGACAGCGGTGAAGGTTGGAAGCTGCTCGGGATCTAAGAAAGATGTGACACCTGTCATCACTGTAATAGTGAAATAGTGTGGTTCATGATACAAATCCATGATACCGCCATACACAAACTGCTGTTATCGATGCTAAATTGTTTCTGAAACACTTTATGTGTCTAAATGTGATGAGATTTTTTTCTCCCCCCATTTTTTTTGGCAGCAACTTTTGGTGGTGATAAATGATCATGGCTTTGTCCAAAAAAAAGAAAAAAAAAAGGCAAACCAGCCAGGTTTGTTCCTCAATGTCCTGTCTCATCCTCAAGTGCTTTTCATCGATGAAACTCAATGTGAGCCCTCCACTTTTGGCTGGCACACAGTCATTCCCATGTTTAGAAATTCATGTATCCCTATCCTTAGCCTTTGTCATGTTGCCATTGGTGCTCGGTCTTTCTGTTTATTCCAAACACGTTGCAGTCCCCCGTCTAAGGGAAGGAGAAGCTTGATTCCTTTTTTCTTTTTTTTTGTGCTGAACTGTTTCTAATTTGTGTTTTTACAAGACCTATGGGATACTGACTGTGGGTCCATGGACACTTTCCTTTTTCTTTTTTTCAATCTGATTTATTATTTCAGGTGAACCTGAAGTGTTATTAAATGTTGTCTAGTGTTTACGTGCATAGATAGAGATGTATTTCAGCAGAAATGTGTGGTGTGCAAAAGTGATGAATATGTCCTGGGTTCATCTTCTTATCTCTGCCTGATCAACTCCCTGAAGATATGTATCCTGAAGAGATCTATGAAGATATCCATCTATTGAGTGTGGTAGTTGTCGCTCTCATGTCACTCTTAATTTGACAGGAGTTTGTATTTTAAACTCAACAGAGGAGCAGTTTAGATAGGAAGCTACTATCACTGGTAAAGGGCAGAAACATACCTCCCTCCCAGCATGCACATGTGAGGCTCAGAGCAGTCTTATTCTGAGTGAGGTGTTCTTTTGGAGCATTTTTAGTGTGTTTGAGTTTTTAAAGTGATTAGAAACATATAGCTACTAAGTACTAAGTGCTTAGAACACCAAATGTTAAAATTTTCACGACCCAGATATATGATGAATCACTAATGTATGCATAAAGTATCAGAAAAACAATAGACGCGTAAATTCAGTCCTGATGTCTTCTAAGCAGTGTTGGGGTCAAACAAAATATTACATTACACACATTCCTCTTTCCATTTTTACTTCCCATAGAAAGTAATTTGTTACATATTTTGTGTTACTCTGCACCATCGCGGGTGTAATTGCCAATTAACAGTATAACACTATACTTTTCATATGCCCACGCATCTGCATAAATCCCTGTCCTGATAAGGAGGACAGACAGAAGATCTTTCTTTTAGTAGCCTGTTTAAGTATTACCATAAATCTGGCAGCAAACGCAGTGAACAACAGCCAATAGGGCACTTCACAGAAACAAAAAAAAGTTGTTGATTGTATTGATAGGAGTGAATATAGGCAGTCATCTCTGCTGTAGTTACAGTACCTGTTGAAAAGAAATTAAGATGTAGCTTATGCAGTTTTTTTTTTTTTTTGCATTTGAGATTATATTTTTCAAAAATGTGGATTATTTCTGGACTGAGCATCACAGTTTGCTCTTTACTGACAGTCTTGTCTCTTCGGGCAATAAATTAATGTACATGTTGTCACTCCTGCGCAGTTGTAGATGGGTTGGTCAAGCAAATGATCTGCAAGTGTGCATAGATAATTTGTTTCTATCCTGCATCATAGAGATAATTGAAGAACTTAACTGGCATGAGTAACAACATATTTTTGGTTAGTAACTGCAATATGGGCAGAACATTAAATGACTGCATTACAAACAAATGTAATGTGATTACAGAAATGCATCACTTTGGAAGGTAACACACCCAGCACTGCTGGACAGAAATTCATCAACAATCTTGGAGATGACTTCCATTTAGACTGGATTTGGGGAAAGGCAATCAGTTCTTATGAATGTACACAAAAAAAATGTGTAGATCAATAAACAGAGTTCAGCAATTCGTATATTGATAAGACTCTGGATTGATTTTTATACTCGATCCGTCTGGTTTTATAAATGAGGAGCTTGAAATATGCACATGCATACACTTACACAAGCTATTCACAGAAAGATCTTTAAAAGTAGTCAACAGCTAATAATAAGAAAAATAAGCTGGAGGTCATGCCCACTGATCTTAAACACCTGCCAGAAAGACAATTAGTCTTAAGCCTGGAATAAACAGGCACTTCACAGACCCGCGAGTACTGTAGAATTATTTTGACTTCAACCTCTACCACCGCTGTGAGAACGAGGCCAAAACAAGCAACTTTGTTGTTCAAATATAGCTCAAACTTTTTTCTCCCACGCAGACTGAACAGGATGCATGCCCTATTTCAGTCTGCTATTAATTGACATGACATTATTTTGATCTTGTGGTGTTTGCAGAGTCAAAAGAAAAAAAATTATTTTTTTAATGGAGTTGTGTCTTTTCTAATAAGCCGCGAGAAACCTGGAATTTATAAATCAAATGTAGTAATAGTGATATTCTTCCCTATAATTTATCATAGACATACAAATGTGTGTTCATTTTTTATAACTACATAATGCTGCACATTTGCATATTTCTATTTCGGATGCGTTCTCACCTCAGACAGATGTCACCCTGTGTCCTTAACTGCACTACGAGAGTCCTGACACCTAGTTGCAGCTTGTGCATAAGCATGATTTATAAAACCCTGAAGCACGAGTACTAAAAAACAGCTCTTTTAAATATTGTACATAGAAAACCAGTCTATCATAGTTCTTTCCATTTTGGAGCGGGCTCTGATTTTAATTACTATACATGGTGAATTAGCTAATGAATAATGAATGGATTCCTCACACTAAGTGCTCTGACTGCTAATGTACTTGCGGTTCGCTCACTCTACAACCCCCTCACACACTGCCAATGTTGCTTTCTGATTCTGTCTCTCTCTTTTTTTTTTTTTTCTAAACCTTCTCCCAAGTCTGATTCACACACACAATTTCTCCCCATCTCTGCTTTTCTCACTCTCACTGAGATTTGATTAGATTTCCTTCTGTAAGGAATTATTTAGTGATGAGAGTAGAGAATGAGAAGGAGACAGAGAAATGCTCCAGGATAGAGGGAGGCAGATAGTGGTTCTCAGGGGAGTGTGGGAGAAGGAGAAAGGTGCTTCGAGGAAAGAGAGTGAAAAAGCTCTAGGATTAAGGTGCACTGGAGCTGCAGATATGCAGAGAGAGACCAGGAAAGACAATGTCCTCCATGTGCTCTTACGGTAAGAAAATAACACAAATATATGTCTTCAATTGTAGGAAAATGGATGTAATACTGAGTCATGCAAGCAGGGGATTAGGATTAAATTTTATACACAGATAGAGATAATATATAAACTGCATTTTATACATTTTCATACTATTCATATGTCTGCATGAGCTGCTTCCAAGTGTTCCAGTTTCTGCATGCAGTCCAAAGGCGTTAGGTCATATTAGGTGACCTAGAGACTCTAAAGTGCCTGTAGGTGCGAATGTGTTTCTCTGTCTATATGTGTTAGCACTGTGATAGACTGGCAGCCTGTCCATGGTGGTTCTCACCCTCGCATGATGGGATACACTTCAAGCCCCCCTTAGGCACTTAATGCAACAAGTGTATGGAAAATGGAGTCATGTTTTTTTTTGTTTTTTCCCCTGTATACCAATCTATTCCCAAGTATTTTTAGTTATATAAAGCTTCTAACACTGAATCAAAGGACTGTTCATAATGGAGACACATAGAAAAGGGAAAGAAGAGTCAATAGCTTGTTTGTGCAAGCAGCTTTTAGTAACACATCGTAACATTTTGTGACAGCTTCATATAAAAGCTGCTGTTGTAATGGGTAAGGTGTTGCTGACTGATATCAAAAACAAGGTCTCTGAGTTTTGGATCTCCATCCTGAAAATAGTTTTGAAACACAGCTGGCAACTGTTTTAGAAAAAAAATAAAAAAAGTAGTACACTAACCTACAAAGCAGAACAAAAACAAGTAATGTGAACTTTCGTTTTAGTGGGAGATAAAAAGAAAAAAACATTACGTGCAGGAGTCGCTGGAGACCGAATTAAACAGCAGGTATCCAGAAGCACCACCCTGCAGAATACTAAAGTTTCTCCAAATCTAGTAAATTAATAGGAAAACAGCAGTTTTCAAACAAATTTGTTGTATCAGCTTAATGTTAACATCTCAGTGCGCCGTAGTTACAAAAAAGAGAAGGCTTTCTAGATGGATTAAGATTGATCTCCTGTTGAATCCTTTTACAAAAATCTATTGGTTTATCATAAAGTTTCACCATTTAAACACATGTTCGAGCGTTTGGAGATGTGCCATCACACCTACACATCAAACACTAAAATATTATTTGTTCTCGGGAAATCTGGTAATAATTAGAATGAACTTGTTTAATTTTGTAATAATCCAGTGGTAAATCAACCCTTAGCTATCACATTCTTATCAACTAGTATCAGTTTTAAAATATATTAAGCTGCAGTCATCAAAGTTATACATTGATATTTTTTTTCTAGCATCATGAATAATTAAGAGGACAAAGTACACGTTTGTTAACAAATAGCTTGATGTCAAGTGGCTACATGCCTGATTCAGTCTCACATGAAAGAGTTGAATAACAAGCTACAGTACCTCAGATAAACAATAACTGGCATCACAGTGGCTGGACAGCTTTGCCTCAGGCTAACCAGGATTAAACATAAATAATATCAAAAACATGTAAAGATAACCCAAGGCAATTTTAACTCAGGGTAACTTTGAAAATACACACGGTCCGTAACTGTTGAGACAATGGACCGTTTAATGCAGGGATCCTCAAATCCAGGTCTCAAGGTCCGGTGTCCTGCAGGTTTTAGATGTGTCCCTGATCCAACACACCTAATTCAAATGGCTGAATTACCTCCTCAGTATGCAGTCAAGTTCTCCAGAGTCCTGCTAATGACTTCTATATTTGATTCAGGTGTGTTGGATCAGGGACACATCTAAAACCTGCAGGACACCGGACCTCGAGGCCTGGATTTGAGGATCCCTGGTTTAATGTGTGTCTGTACCGTTTTTCAGTTTAACGTCCAAGAAAGAGTCATAGTTTCATACATGTTCATGCTAATATTCTTTATGTCCACCATTAAGTATATTAGGTATAATATATTGCAAGCCTAAAGTACTGTGAAGGCATGAAAAGAAGGAAAGAAAATATCACAGAGGATCCGAGACGATGTTTCGAGAGTTTCAGTAAAAGTCGTTTTCTCCATAAAATAACTTCTTGACAGTTTGTGCCAGAATTGCATGAGGTGTAAAATACATATGTTTGTTTTTTCAAAGAATTGAATAAGAATCACACTTGTTTGCGATTATGATATCATTTCAGTAGCACGGATACAAAATAAAGAGGAAACAGATACCAAGGACAAACTAAATGGGAAACATGTTTTTGGGGAGATACTAATTTTTGACACAACACCAATTTGTAACAACTTATTAGCATTGCCAGCTGAAACTTCTCACCATGAACAAATAATGAAAGAAAAACATGATGGACTGCCATCTGTACGCTGTCAACACTGGCTACACACAATCAATCAGCCATCAGATGCGAAAACGCGAACACAACCCAACACAACCACAACTAGTCTGTTCAGCGAATGGCTTGGCATAAGAAATATATTAACATGTCCTCAACCACCTTAAAAAAAAAAAGAAAAGAGGCGGTGGTCTTCAGAATCACTATTATGCAGCAATATACGTAAATCCCAAGCCTACCAAGTGACCAAATAAGATAGGGCTCATGGTGATTATTTGTCATCCTGTTGGTACATCGGACCTTTATGCAATACTTTGTGTACAGTGTAGATCCATTTTTTTTCAGCAGAATAGTTGACTGCCACTTGAATAACAGCCTTTTCCCTGCTTTGATTTCTGTCTGACTGTAAGACGGTCTCCCACCAAGCGCAATGCATTCACTGCTGAATTATCAAAGCAGATTAACAGAGAGGGAAGAAAAGAGAAGGCAGAAGAGGCGAGGAAAAAAAAAATCTAAATCATTCCACTGAGAAAATGTCTGCTCTTCAGCTTTCATTTATTGAGTCCAAATATATTGGATGGCGGTTATTTTTAAACAGACCTTAATCCTCTGCTCACCCTTCACTGTGAGGTAGATAATTATAGTAATCTGGTCGAAGGGAATTTAATTTCCAAGCTGAAGATCGTTGCAGTGGGATGGACTAGTTGCTTTATGAAAGGAATTTAGCGTTCTGTAATTTCAAGAGCTAGATGGCTACACATATGCAACATGGAACATTGTTCAGGGCCTACTTTTGCAATCATGATATATTAATTAGCATTAATGGTGACAGGTACCCATATATGACCACAAGGCATATGGCAGATATATACTTTAAGAAAAAATCACTGAAAATTACCCATTGTTCTTTTTGTTCTATACAGAGGACCAGATTGCCTTCGAAGTAAGGCAGCCTCATGGCCGTCTCCTAATAGTCACTTAAAAGGAAAATCGAACCTCCGCTAAGCGCCTCTCATGTTGAGAATTTCTTTGAAGAAATTCCAAATAGAAGAGATTTGAGATGGCCCTTCCACTGCTACCACACGGAGAAGTGCTTGCATTGCACATGTACTTGTCCTGCCCTTGAGCAAGTCAATGATTCCCCACAGACTTGCTGCCAGCTCCAGGGGTGCTTTCTGTGAAGATGACCCTATAGTCTGACCCCTCTGGAGGGAGCAAAGTGAAAAGAGAGTTTCACTGCAGGGATCAATAGAAGTATTACACTGTTGTCATTTTATTCAAGTCAGTTAAGCAATTTGGGGAAGAAGGGTTTAGCTTGCACATAATCCTTGACCGAGATATGCAAACATCTGCTGTAATTGTCATTTTTTTACGGTGTGGTATGTTTTTCGGTATGTTTTTCCGTAACTAGAACAGGTTTCAATGTGATAACATAAAAAAAAAAGAAGTATTCAATATTTGCCACGTTCAGTTCACAGCAAATGTTGGTCATTTTTAGTCTTCTTCATGTTCTTGATGAATATCTATGTACACTCTTCTCCCTGCATTTTTGACTTTCACTGTAATATTTAATTGTGTAATTATGTGTAAAGAGCCCACTTACAGTCTCACAGGTGCACACTACATGCTCTTCATGGAAGCATATAGATAATTGTATGCTGTGTGCTTTTTAGAATATTGAGTCCAATTCAGATGATGGAGCACATTAAATATACAGTACCTATGTTTCCTTGTAGCTTTCATCTTGGGCATTTTCTAAGAGTCCAAACATGATTATGAGTGCCTGCGTCTGCCCTCAGAGCGCATGCAGATCTGAGCCCAACCGAAGTCTCACCACTGAAGTAATTCACCACCCTTGAATCAGAGCAGTTAAATCCTCTTTAAATTTTTTAGCAAAGTTCTGTTCAAAATTACGTATTAATGCTAGTCAGGAGTTGTGTGTCAGCTAAGGCATGTCAAGAGGAGCAATTTATTTCTGTTTGTTTCTATGATTTCTTTATTCTCCTTGCCAACTGAAAGCTTACTGTGTGATATTAAGTCTAAATTAAAACGCTTCAGCCATAAAGATGAAGATGTAGTTTAAAATTTGACCCCTAACTGACCCGTGTTATTACATTTAAATACTGTGTAGGCATAATAACAGAGAGACACAGAATCCCTCTATTGGAAAACTCCCCAAAAGCACAAAGTTTAGGTTCACAACAGTTTTAACTGCATGGTAGCAGGCATATTGCTACTGTAGTGAACATGTATGTAAATGTATTTCATAAGGTGAGCTGTACAAACCCAATTCCAAAAAGCTGGGACCCTGTGTAAGATATAAATGCAATCAGAATGCAAAGATTTTCAAATCTTATAAACCCATATTTTATCCACAGTAGAACACAGAAAACACATCAAATGTTTAAACTGAGAAAATGATCGTCTCACTTTGAATTGGATGGTGACGACACGTCTCCGCATTTGCCACAATGTAGCATCCCCCCTTCTTTTAACAGCGGTCCATAAATGTCTGAGGAGATGAATAGCTGGACTTTTTGGGAGACAAATGTTGTCTCATTCTTGTCTGATAGAGGATTCTAGCTGCTCAACAGTCCTGGGTCTTCTTTGTTGTAGTTTTTCATTTCATGGTGGGCCAAATGTTTTCACTTAGTGAAAGCGGGACAAGTCAGCACCCGGACTCTTCTATTATGAAGCCATGCATTTGTAAAAGCTGCATTATGCGCTTTAGCATTGGCTTGTTGAACTATGCAAGGCCTTCCCTGAAAAAAGAAAAAAACTAACTGCTCTAAAACCTCTATATTCCTTTCAGCATTGGTGGTGCCTTTCCAGATGTACAAGGTGCCAATTCCATAGGCTAAAATGAACCCTCATACCATTAGAGATGCAGGATTTTGAACTGAGTGCTGATAACAAGCCGGATGGTCCCTCTCCTCTGTAGTCCAGAGGATACAGTGTCCATGTTTTGTTCACAGACATTGATTTCTGGAAGTGTTCCTGATGCGGTGCTGCCTGAGTGCCAGAAGATCACAGGCGTCCAATATTGATTTCTGGCCTTGTCTGTTACACAGATTTCTCCAGATTCTCAAAATATTTTTATGATCTTTTGTACTGTCAGCGATGAGATATCCAAAGTCTATTTTACATCAAGGAATGTTATTCTGAGTTTGTTCACAATTTGTAGATGCAGTTTTCTGTCCATCTTGACTTCTGAGAAACTCTGCCACTCTGAGATGCTCTTTTTTATACCCAGTCATGTTACTGACATGTTGCCAGTTAACCTGATTAGTTGCAAAATGTTCCTCCAGCTGTTTCTTTTTAACACCACTTACATTTCCAGCCTTTTGTTGCGCCGTCTCAACTTTTTTGAGAGATCTCGCTGCCATCAAATTCAAAAGGAGCCAAGATTTTTCATGAAATACTAAAATGTCTCAGTTTAAACAGATATGTTTTCCATGTTCTAGTGTGAATAAAATATAGTTTATGAGATTTGCAAATCAGTTTCCATCATGTCCTAACTTTTTTTGGAACTGGGGTTGTAAGTACAGATTAATTTGCTGAGGTGGAGGGGCTGAAACGTAAGGCGGTCATCCTTTTTTGAGTGCCATTGACATGTAAAAGCGAAAGATGGGAAATATTCATCTTATATATACCTCTAACTTTGAATAGTTTATTTGGTATATAATACAGGGGGAGTGAGACATGTTAGGTGTGTGTGTGTGTGTGTGTGTGTGCGTATGTTTATAATACCTTGTGGGGACAATTTTCCTGACATATACTACGTTGTGGGGACCAATTGCTCCTTGTGGGGACTGGAACCTTGTCCCCACAAGGGGAAACCCTGTTTTTGGGTCAGGGGTCAGAGTTAGGGCTAAGGTATGAATTGAGTTTAGGTTAGGGTTAGGGTTAGGTATGTGATGGTTAGGGATATGAAAAGGGTAAAGGTAAGGTTTAGGCTGTAGAAATGAATGGAAGTCAATGGAAATTCCCCACAAAGATAGCAAAACACACTTGTGTGTGTGTGTGTGTGTGTGTGTGTGTGTGTGTGTGTGTGTGTGTGTGTGTGTGTGTGTGTGTGTGTTAGGTTTGCTTTGCTCCATTTGTGACTCTTGAACCATTCATTTCAAAAGCGGGTTGGTTTTTGTCAGCTCAAAATAACTGCCCAGAGGCATTCCCAAGATGGATACCGAGATCGATGGCAAGACTTGCTTATAGAATGACTTGGATAATAATCTCAAGTAGGGAGAAAAAGAGACACAATCTTCAGTGACATCTTTTCAGTCCTGTTATTGCTGTTTTGATGTAGTGATTTTAGGTGTTTATCGGGGTGTGAGCAGATGCTTGTTTTCTAATTTTGATATTTTATTTCATCAACATTGCAGGTTAAGCAAAAATAAATATATTAAATTTAGACATCTTTTTAAAATCAAGAGTAGCTTTTCTTAGAAAGTATTTTAAAATCTAATCTTTGAATAAGTTATTTCCAGCGGCGTAATTGTACACAAAGCCAGAAGTTTAGAAGATGATACTATAATTTCACACTATTAATATAATCTAAATATTATTTAGGTGCACACGTGTATTGTAACTAGTGTTTCAGAAACTGTGCCAAAAAAATAAATAAATAAAGAGACTGTAATAAGACCAATCTTCATGCCAACTGTGCCTCAGCATAGAGACCTGTGACCACATAATGGTCTTAGCTTTTCACTTAGAGATGTGTAAATGACTCCTCACATACCGACAGACAAAGGCCAGAATCCATGGAAGGGATTTTCAGTGAAAGACGGTAACGCACTGATGGGCAGCAATCTTAAACAAAAGAACAAAAGCCTGGCCCACGTATAGTGTCATCTGTTGTCGCTCTCCTTTCACCCCAACATGAACACAAAAGCTCCAGAGAGATCTGTCTGCAACTTGTGCTATTTAGTCAATTTGCAAACTAGAATGGCCGGAATTCATTGGCAAATAGCTGTGACTGAACAGAGGACACTTCAGTGAACTAATCCCTTCAAGCACTCTGCGTTTTGCAGGGAGTGGCAACCTGCCAAGACTGGCCATTGAAGCTACATTGCTATTGTGTAATTTTTAATGCAACACTGTTGTCTTTCTCAATACTAACAATGAATGCCAGCATTTTAGTCCTTTGGAGGCATTGGAATACCGCTATACTAGTGATATGCCACTGTGGGGTAGAAATCTCAAGGATTCTGGTAAATTGCAAACTTTATCCATGTCCATGAAAATTCTCAGTTTACAGTGTTATATAATTAAAATGCAGTTTCCAGGTCTTCTGGCTTCAGCTTGCAAACCTAAAAGAAATTGCATTCACTAACACATTCGGATCGGCATACAGTGTAACGGGAGCATCACTGTAATGCGGCACCTTTCAAGTAAATGCTTAATACTTCATCTTTTAAATAAAGGTACAAATTCATTCCAGATTCTTTGCTGGTAGCCCAACTTTTCTCCTTACTACATCACTAGTCACACAAAGCAATCTTATGTCTAACTATGCTAATAAGTAAACGTATGGGGTCTGTGCAGATCATTATTTAGTCACCGCTGAGGGCTCTGTGTACTCAGCCTACCTACTGCAGACTGCTACCTGCCTTTGTGCACAGCATGTGAAGGGAATGTGCTTCTTCACAGTTTTCTGGTTACCAAATCTATTTTTTTTTCCAGTGAAAGTGTTAATCCATATGTGTGCAACCAAGTATCAAGACTGTCACCACTGCTTGAGTCATACTAACATACTGCACTGTGCCATGTTTTCATTCAGTTCAATCATCCCCGACTCTGCCCCGATGCCCTTCCACCTACAGTTGGCCGGTCCTGCAGATCTCTCTCTTTAGAGGCGCAGTCATGGGAGCAGATTGGTGGGTTAGACAAGTGACACGAATACTAAGAGTGCCCTCGCATTCAGTCAGTCTGCCACCTAGGGCATCCTGTTTTAATCCCTTTGCAGAGACCAGACAGAGCCTTGGCAGAGTGCATTTGAACATGGAGGTCCCTGCAGATTACTTAGCTCATGTAATTATCATAATGGAGGCAACATAAGGTAATACGTGAATAGGAATTGAATTATTGAAAGGTGTCTCTTTACACTCTTGCTTTCCTTTGTTCTAGTATTGGCACAAGTTAACAACATCCCTCTACTTATCTGAAATCATGGGCCTTTTGCAGAAGCCTGAGCCATAGCCCAATCAAGGTTCATGTTTTTATTACATTGTATTCATTTGGATAGTTATAGTTAGTCGAACTGTCTAGTTAGTTATGTGAGCCTGTTAAAGAGCATTTAATGACATACTGAAGTCCTGCCATCATCACCAGCATCTTTGGACCATATGTCAACTAAAAATGATATCTCCTCCTCTCCTTATGGGCTACTGTGGCTTATTTACACTTTTTTTCAGTTCTGACACCCTGCCATACTTCCTGTAATTGATGTGAAACTCTGAAAGATACAAAAAAAAAGACATTTTCACACTAGAAGTTCAGTTTGACCTGGACCGAGATTGCCTCTTTTAGTCAGTATAGGGTTCAGCATTTGGACATGACCATAGCCTAGAGGAGGTTTCACACCTGTAATTTTGCTTCACAACAAACTGAGAAGTACTAAAGTCAAAGGAGTCAGAAGTAAAAGCATCCTATGGCACATGAAAAGACATACAGGACAGCACTGTAACACCATAACACAAAAAAACTACTGATAACTGTTGCAGTTAAGGAAACTCACAAAAGCAATTTGTTGTAATTTAAAACTGTATAATTTATCATTAACATATATGCATATAATTATATATATATATATTTTATCTTTGGGAGCAAATGAGCTGCATGGCTTTTAATTTTCATCTGTTTCATGGTTTTTAGATTTGAAAAACCCTCATTAACATCCATCCATGCATTTTCTTCCACTTATCCAATTCAGGATTGCAGGGGTGTTGAGAGGCGGGGTACACCCTGGACACCCCCTTCCCCCCCAAGCCACCTGGGTGCCCAATTATTATTCTTTTGATTAAGGTGCAAAATTGTAGTTATTCACTTGTATTCCTGAACAGAAAAATTCGTTTTAGTGGTTGAATGTTATGCTTGATTAATTTCTGACTTGTTGGAGAAACTCCAGTGAGACAGCTCAAATTTTGGTATAAAAATGTAATTTTTCATTTTAAATGGGTATTTTGGACAGATTTCTAAAATATTTTTTTGGGGGGGTTTTTATTTTGTTTTGTTTTTATGACAGGTGGTCTAATAAATTTGATAAGCAGTGTGCCTTCATCTCATCAGGTCCCACTGAGACTAAGCATTCATCAAGTTATTTTACAGCACTTTCAAAACTACAATTACAAAGTGATTTATGCTAATACAAAAAAAAAAAAAATCAATAATGGTGGTCAGAATAGAGCTCATACAGCAATCATCAGTCTATAGGGTAAAATGGCTGGTTTCCTGATAATTATATTACATTCCTCACAAGAAACAACAGATTAATTAAAAATGTCTTTTGTTCTGTTTTCAGACATAATATCATAACATATTGCCTGATGGCAAATGAAAATGTGTCTATAGGTTTTTGTCCCCACAGTGATTGTCTGTCTGACTATAATTCCAGATGGCAGTTTGATTGCTTTCAATTCTGCCTTTCCTTTAATTTAATCTCTTCCATCACTGACTGTGGAAAATGAGCCTGGTCATCAAAATACGTGGTGGTTTTCAATAATATGATACCATCTGGGAGCACGGCTCCCCTGAAGGGATAGCAAAGGTTAAGCTTGGGTCAGAGGGTCAACTGTACCACCTTTTCTCTCACGAGACTGAGATTATTGTCTGTTCCCATTTTCTGCATGGAACAACCAAAGCTTCCTTGGCTAGTTATGGATCACTTTTTACTTACATTCACCAGTACATTGGTGACATCTACACAAGGTTTTTAGAGTTAACTCAAACTAAACCTAAAAATTAAAACATTTTTGCTTTCATGCTTTTCTCCCTCTTCACCATGACAGACCGGTGCAGCATCCGCATCACTGCAGCCCCAGCCCCAGCCCCAATACATCTGTCAATCTCCCGCTTTCTTCTCCTGTCACTCGTAAAAAAAAACCCTGAGATACTTAAATTCCTCCACCTGGGGCAGCAACTCACCCCTGAGCCAGAGTGGACACACCACCCTTTTCTGACTGAGGACCATGGCCTCAGACTTAGACCCACAGGAGGGTGGGCCCACGTTTCCTCTTCATGCTGCGCCTGGCTGGGCACCATGAGCTAATGCCCGGCCACCAGGCGCTCTCCCTCAAGCTCCCTCCCCAGGATGGGGCCCCGGTAACCCTATCCTGGGCAGGGTAAACTGATCTGTGTGTTCCATAGGGGTTGAACAACAGGTAAAAAGTAACTGAAAATAATGACGGAAATAACTTTATGAACTTGGAAAACTAAACTAAAAAATATAGAGGAAATATCCTTGTTTTTGCGACCCTGAAAAGGATAAGCAGAAAAGAATGGATGACTGGAGAATGGAAATCTTTGTTAAGACTTTGGATGTCTACAAGGCTACGATTCAACTGTTCTCAAGAGCTTCTGTGTTTTTTTTGTAGAACCTATACTGATTTTCCTAAATCATAGGTCCTCCATACATTAATCCTTAAAAAAAATAAAACTACTGAAACAAATAATACTGAAGTAAAGCTAAACATTTTCAAATAATAAAAACTAAACTGAGCCAACATCAAAAATTCAAAGTGAAGTAAAAATAAAAATAAATTAGAAAATACAGAACTGCCACAACTCTGCATCTGTGTTAAGAATCACCATAATTATATTTGTAGTGCCCCGTGACCTTGAATGTAAGTAGATGGATAGATAAATAGATAAATTCCTCAGTTTTGTGTGTTATGTCAACATACTTGCAAGGTTGTTCTGAGTCTTTTTCCTCCGTCGAGAACAAAATCAATCAATCAATGCCGCTTTAGGATGAAAAAGGGGTCAGTGTGAACACATTCAACTTTAATAAATCTAGAGTGCTCCTGCAGTCGTCATAGCATCCTTTACCCTATGGCTATATAGAGCCATTCCATCTTTTCACCAGCACCCTGGCAGCCATTCATTTATGAAGCACTTTGCTCATCTCTCCACACAAGATAAGAGAAAAAAAAAAAAATCAAAGCATAACCCACTACTGTTGCCCCCCCCCCCCCATGTTTATAGCTAAATCTGCAACTAAATCTGCTTTCAACTCAATGTGAATAGAATGTGTAACAAGTTGTATTTCTTGAACCTCTTTTAAATGTAATATTGTGGCTCCGTATAGTTGTACAGTGCAGTTCTTTCAAGGACGTTGCTTTCATCACCTTGAAAATTAAATACACAGTTAAAAAAATAAATGAAGGAAAACTTTTTGATCTGAGTATAGGACTAAGTCAGTCAAACTTCTGGGATATTGATCTGGTCAGTTAAGTAGCAGAGGGGGTTGTTAATCAGTTTCAGCTGCTTTGGTGTTAATGAAATTAACAGCAGGTGCACTAGAGTGGAAACCATGAGACAACCCCCAAAACAGGAATGGTGGAGGACAACGATATTCTTTCCTCCTCATCTTTTCTGGCTGTTTTTTCCCTAGATTTGCATTTGGCTGGGGTCAGTGTCACTACTGGTAGCATGAGGTAGTCCAGCTCCTCCAGGATGGTACATCAATACGTGCCATTACCAGAAGGTTTGCTCTGTTTCCTACCACAGTCTCAGGAGCATGGAAGAAATCCCAGAAGACAGGCAGTTACTCTAGGAGAGTTGAACAGGACTGTAGAAGGTCCTTAGCCCATCAGCAGTACCAGTATTTGCTCCATTGTACAAGAAGGAACAGGATGAGCCTTCCTGAGTCCCACAAAATGACCTCCAGCAGGCCACTGGTGTGTCTCTGACCAAACAATCAGAAACAGACTTCATGAGGGTAGCCTGAGGGCCTGACATCCTCTAGTGGGCCCTGTGCTCACTGCCTGGCACCATGGAGCCTGATAGAACACCAGAATTGGCAGGTCCAATGAGTACCATTGACTGGCCCTCTCGCTCATCTGACCTAATTCCAATAGAACACCTCAGGGACATTATGTCCAGGCACACAGTAATGCCCTGGTCCAGATCTGGGAGGAGATCCCCCAGGACACCATCCGTCGTCTCATTAGCAGCATGCCATGACGTTGTCAGGCATGCATACAAGCATGTGGGTGCCACACAAACTACTGAGTACCATTTTGAGTTGCTGCAATGAAATTTAATCAGAATGGACTAGCCTGCTGCATCATTTTTTTCACTTTAATTTTGGGGTGTCTGAATTCAGCTCTCTGTATGTTGATAATTTTCATTTCCATCACACAATGTGGCATCATTTGATTCCTAACACATTACCCAGTCCATATCAGTATAGATATCCAGCATGATTTTTTTTATTCCCCTTTTGAGATCTGATGTGTTTTTAAAGTGGTCCTTTAAAATTTTGTTAGCTGCTGCCAGTTCCAAAATAATTATTTACATGTTGCTTACCTCACAGGTATGTCTTCTCTATTCCATTCTGGGTATTTTACCTATGAAAGTAATACAGAACAAAGGGTTTCGCTAAAGACATAATCAGCGCTAAAATGTAATTTAAATCTTTTTGTTTTCTTGACCTAAGCTTCACTGTGTTGGAGCAGCGGCTTCTAAATCTTTTTCAGGTATTGAGCAAAGAGTTGCTTGGTCAACAACTGACCCAGCCAGGCAAATACAGGCAATTTAAAAACAGCTGGAGAAAAAAACAGATGTGGCACAAACCATATGCATTACAGCTTCGGTGAGGCCAGTGGGCTATACAATCGGCCCCTAGATCCAGACACAGACACAGTTTAAAAATGACCGACACGACACCAAACAAACGTGTTGGGTAATACCACACTGATAGAATGAAAAATATTCAAGAAAACATTTATTTTGCTTGTCTGAGACATGTCCAGCCATCATTTCCATTCCTCTTATAAGAATAGCGTATGACTGATAAGTCAGCAGCGCCCAGCAGCATTTGCAGATTTATTTCCCTAACACCAGCACTGAGAGTACTGAGGCCAAGATGGAAGAAGGGGAATTGCCTTTCTTTCAGGTTAAGCAAAACTGGAGAGTGAAGCACTTCCAGTCTGCATGTCAGTGACGGCCGCTAGTTATGTTGGCCTTCAGTGCCAGATTTTAAAGCTGCACCACCCCCCCCCTCCCCACGTCCCCTCTCCATACCCTCAGGGACAAAAATGCACGCCAGCATGCACACGCACTGCAGCAAAGAGAGAAATGTTTTATAATGTTGGATTTAAAAGTCTAGCAGTCTTCCCACTGACAACATGTAGCAGCGCAAACATGGTCACGCTTGCAAAATCTAATTACAAACTCAACATAACGAGTAATTATTGTTGGGATGTTTACATATACATATACGCTACTAATGTTTATGTCTGATCAGCATAACAGCACTTCAGGCACAAAGCTGCACGCCAGTCTTTTAGCAATTATCAAATGGATGATTATTATTTTAATTATTATTTAAGCTGACAGTTATTTTCTTCAGTTCACAGGAATGTGCTGTGGTCAACTTGCTTCTTTTACATCAGAAACTGCAGTCCAAATAAATAAACTTTATTATCAGCATAAAGACCTTTGAAAAGCTGACACCAAGAAATGTTTGGCGTTGTTGCTTTTAAGGCATTCCCCCACCAGAGTATTGCTTTAAATTACCATTCATTACACAGTAATAATTCAAGACTCCCCAAAATATTTTTGTTCTATGAATTTTACACTGTCGTATAAATAGTTGGCTGGGATAGTGTTAAAAATGGTGGAAACAATAAATTAATTAGCAAAATAATTTGTGAATAATTTATTATATTTTGCTATTTAGCTATATAAGAACACAAAACAGATTACAATTCTGAAAATACTTAGATGTGAATAACAGTAGATGATGTTGGCATAGTTCCAACAATTTACTCTTGACCCCTTTGAGTAAGGTTGGCAAACGAAAGAGAAAGACACAGTGCGTTTGTGTACATGCAAATCTTTTTTGCATCCAAATTTGCATCATGAGCTTTGACCTGAATGTCAGAGATATACGGGCACTCTTTCTTTGTGGAAAATAAGGAAAATGTAAATTTCTAAATCAGAATCATTGTATGTATACTGTTGTATATCAGTGTTGTTTATTGGTTGCAGGCTATTATACAGAGCATATGCTAATATAATACTTAAATAATATGGCACTTTCCAACACTGTTTGACACTTTCAAACACTGTTTGACACTTTCCAACCATGTCTGGCAAGCCAGTTTTGCCCATCTGCAACTTCAAGGCACATCATCTGTGCTCAGGTCTTATAAGACCCAGATGGCCTGTGAGGTTACACAGCAGCACAATGTTAAAAACAAGACATGCAACAAACGTATGCAAATGCAGTGAATCACTAATGTGTTGAATGAATTAGTAAGATGATATCCAGTTCATCAGACAGCCCTGTCCGTGGCCACAGGCTTCTTTTATCTAGCACGATGAGAGACTTGCCACATTTCATATCACTTCATATTTTATCCACTCTATCAATTTCATATACACCAGATCAGCTGCAAATGGCTGATTAGTAATTGTATAACAAACAACGTGACTTAATTTGGTTTGACTTTGTTTAGGGGCTTCCACTTCTCCCTAATGCACTAAGTAAGTAATGCAGTAATACTGAAGTCAGTTTTGTTTATTGTTCTTTCAAGTAACTTTAGGTATTTTACTGTTACATTTAATAAAGGAACACGAAAACATGAATATCATAGAATGACATCAGTAATGATGATCTTAAGATGATTATGAGATTGACACGATACTTAATGAACGTAAGCATTTTTGTGGAAAAGTGGAAATGCAAATGTGCACAACACAATCCAAAGTTCCCCACTTACTAACTCTGTCTGAGGGGAGCAGCTGCCAACAAATGCAAATTATTCCATAATGAAACATTTCTTGTTGCATTTCATCCTCAAAGATTCCCATCAGTTTGATTTGTGTGGAGAAGTTTCAACATATTTCTTCTCATATTCACTCATTTAGACTACAAAAGAGACATTAGTACTAAATTTCTTGACTGGAAAGTGTTCAGTGTCTAGACGTTTGTGCCAAGTTTGCTTCCCCTGTGTGCGGAAATGTCCACGATAGCACATTTTCCTAGTTGGAGTAAAATGTTGTTGCTTCAAATGTGTAACACTGACAGACTCTAATCATCTGACATTGTAATTTAAATGCTCTCCTTGCTGTGTACACCTTGATTGAGACATATGTTACCCTAGCACTTTCCCAACAAACTCATTATAACAAATGCATTTGGCAAATCACAGTGGTGTCAGACACAATGCCAGTGACTGCTGGTGCAGAAGCAGTAAAGTAAGGGTGGGTGTGTTTTTATGTTGCTGGCAGGATTTTAGATGTAAGCAGCCACTGCTTTCAGTGCCTCTGAATACATGTTGAGCGAGCCTAGATGAAATTAATCCATGCAGTGTTGCACCAACAAAGGGAGGAAGGATGTTTGTGGAATTTTCCTTTCCTTCTGCAATATATGTCCCATCACTTTATGGAATGAGACATTCTGTGCTGATACAATAAATTTAGATCAAATGATTTATGAGTAAGTCATGTGGCCAAAGGTACAATTGCTCCAGGAGTGGCAATGACATGCACTTTTCCTTAAGCATTCAAGTGGAAGTGCAAACTGTGATGTTTTATTGACAGCAAATAATCAGTATTAGTGTGTTTGCCATGTCTGACATTTTCTTCTCTTAGGTGGCAGTGCAGGGTTGTTGTAATTCCAGCCGAACAAAATGAGCTCCTGCCAGTGGGAGGCCTTATTCTATCTGATTCCCCAGCAGAGGCGCATCTCTCCACAGCCTCACTACATCACAGCTATCATGACAGACTGGCTGGTGCAAAACCAAGCCACATGTAGACTCATTGCTACTGATTAAGTCAGCCACTCATCCTCACCGGAGAACATTTCCGCCTCAGTTAACAATTTTTTACAGTTTAGAAAACACCTGTCATAATATACTTGTGTCTCCTAGCTGGTGGGTTGATGGAAAGATATGATTAACAGATAACTTCAGTTAGAAGAGCCAAGAAGAGACAAGGAGAATACTTAAATATAAGAAGCTGGTAGGCAAGGTTAATGTTTTTTGCAAAAGTCTAGAGTGCTTTGCTGTTGGTGAAGGCATTAAGTGCACTGAAGGATGATGTATGTATCACTTGACAGCAGAGCTTGACACAACGCTGTCACTTTGTGTATTTTGAGTACATATATGGTATGTTTGTTATACTGCATGTATGGATTTATTGTAGGTTACCATCATTGGGGGCAGAAAAAATGAGTGGCAATAACACCACATCTACACTGCAGTGTGAAAGTGGGAGGTACATGCTGTACTGTACTGTATGTGTATGAATCTTGCAGTCTATTTTTATCTTCAGCATACTCAGGCATATTCCTAAAGTAGATATGTTGGCTGAATGGATTAATCTAATCCAATTTAATCTAATCTAAGATAGCAGAGTAACGAGTTTCTTGTTAGTCACTTGGTTTGGGAGATAATAAATTCTGCTATAGTTATTTAAGGACAATATGAGACCTCTTCACACTCTTGAACTATAAATTGGATCGTAATGAAAAGTAAACAGGCCTGGAATACTGCTTTGAATAAGAAAAAAGCATTAATTGTGTAATTAATTTTTTTAACCCTAGAAAATTAATATGATAAAATGCTCAACATCAATATTCAGACTATAGGGTAAAAAAAACTCAAGAAGAAATGGACTTGCCAACATTGCTTTTTCATTGCTTTTTGCAGACTTCTTGGTAATGTTTTGGACAGACACATAGTGTGTGTGACAGTGCTGTGCCATATTCACTGAGCATAATGCTTCGATGTTAATGACTTGTCTTCAACTGAAAAAAAAAAAAAAAAAAGGGTCCCAATGACTCCAATGGATTGCACTTCTTTTGAAATTTTTATGACTAAGGCTTTTTTCTCTATTAAATAATTCCTGACTTATGATGCCAGTGAGAAGGGGGCTTACAAGAAATTTGCAGGTCGGGCTCTGATGGGATGCAGATACTAAGTTCTCATTTTCCATTTTCAGTCTCTGGTGTAAATGTGTTGGCTTCTGTGAAGTCTGAAAATCTGGGACAGTCCAGAGTTGAGGAGCTAAAAAAAAACAAAACATGTTTTAATACACAAATGTATAATACTGACAATTAATTTAGGCTTTAAATTCTTGGTCTTGTTGTTTCATTATTCTTTGCATGATGGACTATATAAATTTATTCAATAATTCAGGTTTCAAGTAAAAAAAATAAATAAATAAAGAGTGAAAAACAAATGCCTGTTACAATTTCTCAGTGCTCCAAGTTCAATCATCTGACCAAACAGTTTAAATATACAAAGATATTCAGTTTGCACTTATATATATATATGAAAAAAGCAAATGTTCATTTTTGAGAAGCATTAACGAGTAAATGTGTTGGCTAGTTAATGTTCTATTGACAAAGTGTATAGGCCATAACCTGCAATTTATTCTGTGCGACTTTTTTAGTTAGTTAACCTTGTTCTTTTTTTCTTTTTTTTTCTTGTTACAGAGAACACAAACAGCAGATGAACTATGAATGCTGAACACAATGATCTCCTCCCTCCAGCGCCAGACAATGAGAGGTCGTAGGCTGAAGGGGGCACTATCCAACCCCCTCTTTGTGCTGCTTTTGGCCCTTCAGATCCTGGTGGTGGCTGGGCTGGTTCGTGCTCAGACCTGTCCTTCTGTCTGCTCATGCAGTAACCAATTCAGCAAAGTCATATGCACACGTCGCAGTCTACGGGATGTTCCAGATGGCATTTCTACCAACACCCGTTACCTGAACCTCCAGGATAACCTCATTCAGGTAATCAAGGTGGACAGTTTTAAACATCTGCGCCATCTGGAGATCCTGCAACTGAGCAAGAATCACATCCGCAGCATTGAAATTGGCGCCTTCAATGGGCTGGCTAGCCTCAACACGTTGGAGCTCTTTGATAATCGGCTCACGACAATCCCCAATGGAGCGTTTGAGTACTTATCCAAGCTGAAGGAATTGTGGCTAAGAAACAACCCCATCGAAAGTATACCATCTCATGCCTTCAACCGGGTCCCCTCACTTCGAAGGCTGGATCTAGGTGAGCTCAAACGTCTCTCCTACATTTCTGATGGGGCTTTCAAGGACCTGAGCAACCTGCGCTACCTGAACTTGGGAATGTGCAACCTCAAAGAGATCCCCAAAATTTTACCTTTGGTAAGGCTTGAAGAGCTAGAAATGTCAGGGAATCAGCTCTCTGTTGTCAAGCCCAGTTCATTTACAGGGTTAGTGAACCTCCAGAAGCTGTGGATGATGCATGCCCAGATCCAAACTATTGAGAGGAATTCCTTTGATGACCTTCAGTCACTGGTGGAGCTCAATCTTGCTCATAACAACCTTACATTTCTACCACATGACCTCTTCACACCGCTGCACCGCTTAGAGCGAGTCCACCTCCATCACAATCCTTGGAACTGCAACTGTGACATTTTGTGGCTCAGCTGGTGGCTGAAGGAAACTGTACCAGCCAATACCAGCTGCTGTGCACGTTGCCATACTCCTTCAGCCTTGAAAGGTCGCTACATTGGAGAACTGGACCACAGCTACTTCCAGTGTGATGTTCCTGTTATCGTGGAGCCACCCAGTGACTTGAATGTGACTGAAGGCATGGGTGCAGAGCTTAAATGTCGTACAAGCTCGGTGACCTCCATCAGCTGGTTTACACCAAATGGCTCATTGGTGACTCATGGGGCCTATAAAGTGCGTTTGTCTGTCCTCAATGACGGGACACTGAACTTTACTAGCGTCACAATGCAGGACACTGGGACTTACACCTGTATGGTTAGCAACACAGCAGGCAACATTTCTGCCTCTGCTGTGCTTAATGTCACTTCTGTGGAAAACAGCGGGGTGACCTATTTTACCACAGTCACAGTGGAGACCACTGAGACCATCGGGGATGATAGCCAAACACCACTTCCCCCATTTGGCTGGGTGTCTTCCTCAACAACAAAAGGTACTCCTGCTTCACCAAGGACCACAGAGCGGACTTACACCATTCCAGTTCTTGATGTGGATGGAGAGAGAGCCCTCAATGGCCTGGATGAGGTGATGAAAACCACTAAGATTATCATTGGCTGCTTCGTGGCCATCACACTCATGGCTGCTGTTCTGCTGGTTATTTTCTACAAGATGAGGAAGCAACACAACCAGCAGGATCCCGATGGCCCTGCCTCCTCTATGGAGGTCATTACTGTTGAAGAAGAGCTTGCAGGTGTTGCTGCTATGGAGAGACACCTATCGTTGCCCCCTCTGGAGCACTACAACCACTACAACACCTACAAGAGCTCTTACCACCATCCTCCAATGCTCAGTACCATACACAGCTCAGCCACACAGGAACCTTTACTGATTCAAGCTTGCTCAAAAGACAATGTACAAGAGACTCAAATCTGATTTTAAATTTGACTAAATGTCCAGTATCAGCCGTTACACACTTGGAGTACAATGGACCAAAACATGAAGATAAAAGAAATTAAATGCCATTGATCTGACAGAGTTGATGTCAATAATGGCAGTTAGTCAGCATTTGGCAAAGGGACGACATGAAACTTTAAAAAGTGTCTTTACAAAAACAAAGATTATTTATTAAAAATATGTCTAGTGGCTAAATGAAGAAAAACAATTTGTGATAGCTTTTAGCTCATTTTATTTCTCTCTCTCTCTCTCTTTTTCTCTCTCTCTCTCTCTCTCTCTCTCTCTGTGTGTGTGTGTGTGTAACACCGCACAAGGGAAAAAATGGTTTACTAAGACTAAAACTGAAAGGTATCAAATACAGCATTCACTGTTTCCATTGGCCTTATACTAAAATTAATGAAATGTCATTTGTTTAATATATACATTTTATCTGGTAATATGTTTTATTGAAGGACAATGCTTAAGCATTTACAAGAATTTATTCAGTAGTGGAGCATACCAGTTCCAGTTTGGAGGAAGTTTATGAAACATGAATACATAAAATGAGTTTCTTTTCCTCGCCATCCTATTCTAGCTGTCACTCAATGCAAAATTAAATCTTTTAATGGCACAGCTCTGGATGATATCACAGTGAAACCAGCATGCCTGAGGAGCAAAGCTGCCAAATGAGTAAATGTGCATTTCCCCTGTGGCTTCTAAACAACAGCCATATATCCTTCACTTTAATTAAGATTAAGGTCTTGCTCCCACTCCTCCTCCTATTTTCTTTACACTCTTCACACGTTACCTTTACTATTTTTTTTTCCCCTTCAGCTCCTCCTCCCTTCTCATATCTCTGAATTCTCCATGTTGTCGCTTTACCCTCCATCTGCTTTCTCCTCCACTGTCTTTCTCTCCGCATCCTCTTGCTTCTTTGTCTCTCTGTCACTTAGCTCAGGCACGTTCCTCACCCCTCGCCATGTCTCATTTGTCTCGCTTTATCTGCCGGCATGTGCTGCACAACGGCAGAATATTGCTTAGGAAAATGATGGGAAGCATAAGGCTGTGGTCTGTAGCCTTCCTGTTAACCCAGTAATGATCTACGTCCACTCAGTGTCACATTACCTTGCCATCACCCCAGGGTCACACAGGCTCAGGCGCTGATAGTCCATCTGTTAGAACAGATAAAGAGGCAAATGAGGCTGCTTTGTAATGTAGTGTGACCCTGTCAGACTAACGCAGACGGCGCTAACATAGTCAGTGAAGCAGCTAGGAACCTGCAACAAAATAAGGGAAGATGGGTTATAGCTCATTAATCTGTATCAGCAGTTCATTTGCAGACTAACAGAGGAACGCTGATAAGAAAACAGCATGAGACTTTTTTCACTTTCCCTTTACCCAACATCTAACAGGGGGTAGAGGCCTTTGATTTTGAAGCGACCCCCACTCTGTCTCATTTTATTTATTTTTTTCGAGGAAAACACACACGCATACACTTTGATGATGCACCATTTATAGACCATCAAAACACTGTCTCTCCTGGAGTCGCTCTTTACGCTCCGCTTTTTCATTTAGTGTTTCAAAGAAGGAGGCTTAAGGAAGGGGGAGGTGGGATTGAAAAGTGAAGAACAGCAGTTGGGAAGAGGGAGCCAGACCTACAATGGTCATGAGGGGTCTTCAAACAGAGATATTGCAGATATGAAGAGAGAGGAGTGAAAAATAGATAAGAAATAAGGAGGAAAAACTAGCCATCAGCCTGTCGCCATGGAAACAGTGACCTTGTACAGAAAGTAAGAAGAGGTAGATATGCCTTTTGCTTTGGTCTCTGTGCAACAAGCATATTTTAATGCGTCCCACTGGCCGTTTCATAAATGCATCTGATTATCGCCAGAACTGGCAAAATGAAATGTAGCCTATACATATTTACAGATGGCTTTGGATGGGATCTGACCCACACATGACGTCACTTTGCAGAGCAGCGACCTGTTTGAGTTATTCAATGTAAATCGCCACACAATGTGAAAAATTAGACAATTTAACTATCCAGCAGTTCCACTCGCCTCTTATTTTTTTTTTTTTTTTTTTTTTACTTGCATCGCCGTGAGGTCTGCTACAAGTATGAGCATAACAGAGCACCACAAATTCAGAAACTTCTGATCTATCGCTCTCCTAAATGAATTCTTTTGTTTTCCACAGTAGCAGTGTGATGGTGAACGACAAACACAATGACAAAAATAATATGCATTTAAAGACTGGGTCTTTATTGTCTTCATTGTAATTCCAGTGAGTAAACCATTCTTTCCCTTTACACGGTTTCATTTTTTTCAATGCTCAGTTCCTTTTCAACGCTTTTGGTGGCTTAATGATTCAATGTTGATGCTGGCTACAGTGAAAAAAAAAAAAAAAGGTTCTGATTTTTTATATATATATATATATATTTGAGGATGAGGGTTGTGAGTTCAGAATGAATGGAACGTCTCTGTATTGGTATTTACTTTAGTTGGATGGCATGAGGGAAGATTTTTGAAGGCCAGAATGAAATTAGTACTGAACGCAGAACATTGGACTTGAAATACCAGCAGAGTGAGCTTGATTTTTGTGCAAAACCCTTAGCCAAGGTGATCAAATTCTTGTGTGTTATTCTGCCAACTGTCCATGTATGGGGAGGGTTACTTGTATGTTGGGGACATTCGCTCTCATTTTTGGAGAGAATAATCATCACATGGTTAAATTTCTACAAAAGAAAAAAAAAAATATTTTCAAAAACATGATGCAAAAAAAAAAAAAAATCTTCAGATCATAATTTTACATGTGCTTCGATTGTTTAAAAAAAAGACAAAAAAGCAAAACAAAAAGAAGAAAAAAAAAAAACAAGAGACTGTGCTTGTAAGGAGTCCAACTTATTTCCCTGAGGATGATGTTCAATTATTGATACCTGAGATTGTAGTTCATACTGTACATGAATACAAATAAAAATTGCAATTCTTTTTTTTTTCCAATAGAATTCATGGAGCGTGTTATTACCAGATATCTTGTCACCATTTTGCTGTCTTTGTTCCATTTGCACATGAACACATGTAAAAAAAAAAAGACTTAAACAAAAGTGATTGCTAAGCAGCTCACAGAATGCTGAACTGAAAAGAATATGTTAGAGACAAAAAAAAGTGCTGTAGCTTATTTTATGAGGTCAGAGGAGGGAAGTGGATCTATTTAAGGGGAAAAGGAAGTGCTTTTTATGCATTATACATAGACAGTTGGATTCTTTTATCTAATTTGAATCATCCCATCTGTCTGACAGAATCATTTGATTCACGCTGTCAAATCTGAGAATTCCTTAACCAATAGCAAAATAGTCTATTCCTGCTCTCTCAGCTGACTCAATATGACGAATAAAGGCTCTCACAGAACATTGTCACAGTCGGAAAAATACAATAACAATAGCCTACGCTGCTCTCACTGGCATTTTAAAATGTATTTAACATTGAATCCGTTAAACTGAATCTCCACCGGAAACAATTGTGGTTGGTGTGAAAAATTACAACAATTCAGCGAAGAGACTGCCTGTCATTATGACACCCACAAATAGCGCAAAATGGCTCACAGTCACCACTGCCTTTGGGACTGCTCTGTTTCATTCACAAAGTGCTTATGAGATGGCTGCCCGTGTTGTGGTGCGGGAATCATTCAGACCGGCTTGTAGTATCCATCTTGGATGTCTTTTCCGATATTAGAATTGATTCATTCACCAAATGTTTAATTCATTGAGGTGAAATGCTCAGGTGCAGTGAAATTATTTCAAATACAGTTCAGAAACTGAACAGTGACCCCCATTAAGTTCCAGGTGATTTATACTGTATGAAGAGATGATTTGATTTTTTTTTTTTTCAAAAGCAGTGAAACAGATGATCATTTATTTAAGTGAGGGTTAAAAACAGAATGTGTATGAATGATAAATATCATAAGAAATGTGTTTCTTCTTCAAGCTGATATTCATATATACAGGTGAGAAATTCTAGGAAAAAAAACATAAATCTTTGGCACCTACACTGAGAGGATCCAGTGGTTCTGTTATGTTGCAGGATGCATTTTGCTTGGTTTAGGTCAGTTTTTCCACCTTAAGCTTTAGTCACACAGGCCTAGAAACGGGGATGGGTCGGTGAGTGGTTGCCAGCTGTTGTGAAGTGAAATTGGCTGCAAAGAGGGTGCTGCTTTGGTGGCTGGCAGATTGCTATGGTCACCCATAGTTTGGATGGAAGACACCAACTTGTCTGGAAACGCTTGCTAACTAAGCACCGTGTGGTAGTGAAACTTGAAAACATGCGACACAAACAGCAAAAAATGCTGATCATTTACCTTCAAAGTAAAAGTATGGGCAGCTGCAGCAATCTGTTATCCACCAAAGCAATTGTAAGAACATTTTTGGAGCAGAACTGTATACCTCTTTGTAGCCAGTTTCACCTAGCAACAGCAAACAATCTCCCACAACTACTTGCTGGCTTGTTGGGGAATACACATTTTTCCCTAGCAACCAGCGGTTGCCAAGCATTCACCAACCGGTCACTAGTCCCATGTAGCTGAAGCATTAGGCGGTGGCTGTGGCTCAGGTGGTAGAGCAGGTTGTCTGCCAAATGGAAGGTTGGTGGATCGATCTCTTGCTCCTCCTGTCCACATGTCAAAGTATCCCTGGGCAAGATACTGAACTCCGAGTTGCTCCGATCCATCATTCAGAGTGTGAGTGTGTGTGTGTGAATGTCAGATAATGAATGTGTGTTGTGATTGGCTGAATGAGACTTGTAGCAGAAAGCGCTCTGAGTGCTCAAATTGAGTAGAAAGGCAAGGCGTCATTTACCATTTAGAGGGAATGTTGACTGCAAATCAATGCAAAGTTGTTCTGGGTGATTACCTTATGCTTTGATGAAATATGGAACGGTCTCTTCCAGTATGACAATGACCCCGTCCATAGAGCAGCAGGGGTCACTAAATGGTTCGATGAGTGTGAAATTGATGTGTCATGCTATGGCCTTTGGAAGATTTTGGACTGATGTGTCGAACTCTCCACCACTCACCATCAGCATCATCAACACAACAAGATAGAGAGTACCTTTTAAAAAAAATATGTTTCGTCCTTCTTGTTCTAATTCCAAGGAGCATTAGCGTTGTTCTGGTGGATTGTAATGGGCCAAGACCATCTTTGTTTTTCCTTAAAATTTTCATCCCTCTTTACATTCTCCTTCACTCTCCCAACTTTTTCAGCTCTAATCTGTGCTGTCATAAAAACAGCTTCACCTTCAGTCTCAGTTATTATAGAAAACCACTTAACTGGTCCTTTCTTTCCAGCTTGTTATGTTGACCCTGTAAAGGTCACGGGTTTCTAGGTAATGGTACTTTTCAAGGCTGATAAGAAATCTAAAAAAAAAAAAAAAAATAATAAAAGATTAATAGTACTGTGTAGTTAAGAAAAAATGTTGAAATGAAAACTAACTTATACATTGTTAAATAAAAATTGAAAAGCAAGTAAAGTATTATTGCATTATTAGAGTACTGTGCCATTTTAATTACATTTTTTTCCTTTTACATTATGAACCCAAGTTCCAGTTTCACTCTGGCTCTCCTTTCGCCTCACAGGCAAGACTGCACATCTTTAAACAAATTATCATTTATTTTGTATTACCTGAGGGGACACGTTCACACGTTTTCTCCTGCAGAGTTTGAGTGCAAGCAGTCTTAAATCATGTTCACTGACCCGTAACAGACTGAGACCATTGCTGTACATGTAGATGGAGAGGAATGAGGGGAAACTTGTATGTCTGAAATTTGTTATCGTTTTACATACAAGAATAGAATTACGATTTATTTTACAAGTACTACACTACTTGATAATACTGATCATACTTAGGAGATATTTTTATCAAAGGCATTCTGACAACAGCCAGTTTTGTGATGCATGGGCACTGCATTCTTCCAGAGCATGCTGCGTGCGTGTATGTGTGTGTGTGTGTGTGTGTGTGTGTAAAAAGCAGATTTTGTATAAATGAACAAACACTGCTTTTGTCTATTTAAATCCTATGTTGTCAGTGTATCAAACTCTGACAACTCTGAAAATCCTGATTTTAACCTTTTTAATATGTCCATATGCTGATGTTTTGCTCTGGAAATGCAGTGTGACATCTCAAAAACAGTTTCATACAGTCAAAGATTCATGCATAACAAAAGAACCACTCCCATTAACATTCAAGGTGAGACTAACTTATCAGAGCCGGTGTTTGGGAACATCTAACATTAGCAGCAAATTGTTAGGTGTTTGATAAAGTAGTTGGGCTGAAGGCTTAAGTTATCTCACGTGCACTTGTTTCATTTCAGTGCAGTGTGAGGGTCTCTTTGTCTTTTCTGATATTTTCAGTCATACCAGTTTGTCTCCTCTCCTCTGCTGACTGTGTTGTTTCTGTGTCACTGTGTTTTCTGTGTGTGTGTGTGTGTGTGTGTGTGTGTGTGTGTGTGTGTGTGTGTGTGTGTGTGTGTGTGTGTGTGTGTGTGTGTGTGTGTGTGTGTGTGTGAGAGAGAGAGAGAGAGAGAGAGAGACGCATGTAGGTAACATTACACAAGTCAACAAAAATGTGTTAGTTACTGTAGGTGTAAAAAATATCCCCAAGTTCCCAAAGTTTAACTGAAAGAATAGGACCACTGACCGAGCTGTGTTCTGCTTGGCCTGCTGGTATCCATCAGCTGCCTCCGAAGTCCCACAGGCTAACTAAGCAAGATAGGAATTCTTTTTCAACTTGATAGCTCCTTTCACCTCCGGCGTCCACCATTTGGTTTGGGGATTATCACAACGTCGGGGACCAGCACCTTGCAGCAACAGTTCTGTGCAGTAGCCTCAACAATGGGGGTGCAGAACATGGTCTATTCAAACTCAATGTCCTCAGCCTCCCTTGGAATCCTGTTGAAGTTCTGTCGGAGGTGGGAGTTGAAGATCTTGAGGACTGAGTCCAGTCACAGAACAACACTCAGGTTCAGATCAGGCACGATATTGATCCCAATCACAGCCCTGTTTCCGCTCACATGGGCTTTGAAGTCTCCAGGTAGGACAATGGAGTCACCAGATGGAGCACCCTTGAACACCACGCCCAGTGACTCCAAGAAGACCGGGTACTCTGAACTGTTGTTCTGCACATAAGCACAAACGACAGTCAGAACCCATTCCCCGGCCCAGCCACCAGACACTCTCCCACAAGCACCCTCCCCAGGCCTGGCTCCAGGGTGGGGCCCCAGTAACCCTTTCCCAGGCTTGGAAAACTGTTCCCTTGATTTTCCTCTCATAAAGGTTGTCTGAATTGTTCTTTGTCTGGCCCCTGACCAAGGACCAATTTGCCTTAGGAGACCCTACCAGGGGGAAAAAGACCTGGACAATATAGCCCCTGGGACCCCCTGGAACCCACAAACCCCTCCACCATGATAATTAATTAATAACAATAAGGTGGCAATTTGTGGAGAATCACCGCCTTATTGCTATTAATTAAAGCAATTCATTTGCATATTCATAGGTCTGTGAATATTAACCCTTTATTTACCACAGGCCTGCCGCCATTCTATGACTTCCCAAAACAATCACAGTAATATATACCTTAACATCTTAACTGTGTAGAACGAGCATCAATGCAGGTGCATGTTGTAAATCCGCACTGACTCTCACAGACAGAAAATTATGAAATTCTCATGACATTGACCATTACATACACAGAAACCATAAAAGAGCAACCACAGTCACTCGGATGTTGATCTAAAGGCAGCATGAAGTCAATGGTACTTAACAGCAGCCAAAATGTGTCATATTAGTTTTTTTCTTTTTATTTAAAATGTATTTGATTTTATTAAAAATCCACATGATTCAAATACAGTTACTCTGACTATCAGGGCTGTTTAGTTAGAAGTGGAAATGTTCCCTTTAAGAAAAGCTCTGCTGAGGTGTTGAGGGAGTCTAGTTCTAAGAGACAAGAGAGCCAGGTTAAACAGACCACCAGCAAGCTGTGAAACAGATGGTTTCCCACTTGACTGCTGTTGTCCATAATCAAGCATCTAATAACACCTGTTACACTTATGAAAGGTGGTTGGATAGACAGGAGAAAAGGTTGCCAACCAGTTGTGTGCACAGCCTGAAAAGTGTGGGTTAGAAAAATCCTCTTTAAGGGCAACTTCTGGACCGTACTGGTGTCTCAGATGCCTAAAGCCGTGTCTACACAGTGGGATAAGTGTGAGCAGCATGTTAGCAGAACAGCAGCAGCAGCATGGTGCTCTGCGTGTGTCTAAAGAGGAGGCAGGCAGAGTATTGTTGTGTAGGTCACCCATGTTTTAGAAGTGCCCAGAGCCTAAAACAGAATCACTGTAGATATAGACATAACACAGCAAAACTGACACTTAGTGTGAGGTGCGGCTTTGGATGGTCTTAACAGGTATATGCTGCAGGGCAAGTAAAACTTGATCCATACACAACTTGTGTAGACAGCTGGATTGTTTAAAATTTCTGTGTATGTGTTCCATCAGACATGCTTGAGAGAGACGACGGAAAAATGGGGCTGAGCGACAAGCCATGTGTTATTATATTATCTGCTGTCAGCTTGGGAGCTTGCTTGCTTGTTGCATCGCCTTTCTCATTTCACAATAAATTATCCACTAAAGGGGAAAATGTTCAAATAATGCGGTCTGAGAGGAAAACTATAGAATTGGGGTTGCTACCACGCCAGCATCAGCCCATGTAAAACAGATGTAGACTGAGGGCTAAAAATGTTTGTTCAGGAACTGATGGTCATCCCTGGCAATTCTTTGGCATCTCACACAGTTTTGGCAGTTTGCTCAAAGTCGCTTCAGACATTTGTCGGCACAGACTGGATAACAGACCCAGCCAAGTATCTTCTGATTTTATGAGGAATGGGAAGAGGAAAATAGTCACAAGGCCTCATAGTGTATGTGTGCCTTGTGTATTGTGTGTGCCTAAGGTACCAGATGCTTTTTTATTGAGTTTGATTAATATGCTAGTTAATGGATAATTTATTACAGTGTTTGACAGAAGCAAACCGCTGAAGAAATAGTTGAGCAAAAAAAAAACACACACACACACACACACACACATGCACATTAAAAGGTAACAGCGTTTCATCTTTAAAGGCTTATGTTACAGCAGAGACACCATTTTTGTGCTATGTTATGATTTTCAGCTGTTCGGTTACTGCTAAATGTGTTTACTGTCATCACAGATACTACAGAGAGATGGAGTAAAAACAACTTAGAGACCTCATTATTGCAACATTTCTGTTCTGTTATGGCAGGCAAATAGGGATATAAAATCCTCACATGAGAGTTAAAGGTAAAAGAGATGGTTGTGTGCTGACAGCAGCCAGTTCTACAGCACCTTTCTCAAGACAACCAGTGCTGAATCAAATAATCCTAATGTTGATTTCAGCAAACTTGCACATGCAGCAGGGGCATGTGGTTTCCACCTGAAAGTGTTACTCGCCAATGTCTGTTCGACTCACGTGGGCAGAAAATCTAAAATATGTGTTGCAGTTCCAGAAACAGAGAGAGGGAGAGCTTAAAAGCAGCATGCTGATGTCAGCCAATATTGCCCTTTGGATTGGAAAAAGACATCTGTTTTCCTTAATCTTTAGTGGTCTGTGTGGTTGTTACTACCAAAAAAAAAAAAAAGGGAAAATCTGACAAGGTGACTATCATCTGATTAAATAGTAATAATAATAATTTGATTTATTTATGACTTCTCAACTGTTCAGCACGAAGTGAATTCCAAAGGAACATAAAAATATTATGCTGCATGCTTCCGCTCCAGCATATCTTATTTAAGATAGTGTGCTGCAGTATGTTGGATATCTCATTCATTCCGCAAGGGAGCAGAAGGAATGTGGCCTCGCTAATTGGTGATGACAAATTGGAAGCAAGTCACACATGACATGATTGACACATTCAACAGAGGGCAAACCACAGTAAGACCCCACATGTTGTGCTGACAAATCAGAGCCGTGTGTAGTCCTCAATTAAATATAAACACATCTAGTAGCCTGTACATTTAAGACTGAAGTGCATGTCATTTTGCTGGTGTTGCAGCTTTGGCACAGTTTCAAGCACCACAGGCACAGCTTGTATCTAGGTTATCATATAGGAAAAGCTACAGAGAGCTCTATGAATGCACATACAGTAGTTGTGTAAGTATCTGTAGTGCTGAATAAGGGTTACCTTATACAGCACTACAGAAGTTCAAGCTTTCAAATGTAAATTTGCAGCTTTTCCCTCTATCTTTTTTTTTTTTTTACTTAATATTTTTGAAATTTTAGTCTTGGTTGGTAAAAACAGGCAATCTGATTACTTTGGACCCTGGTGCATTTTGATAGGAATTTATGACCACGTCTGACATTTCACTGAGTAGAACAATTAGCTGATTAATTAACAGTTGTTACTCACAGGGTTAGGAGTGTATTTTGGCAAATGCTCAGGGCTCCGTGTTTGTGGTTTTAAGAGCCTTACACAGTTGGTAGAGGAGTTTGACTGCTGCCTCGCTGGTCGCCGCTGTGAGTTCGGATGCACCAGAAGTGACTTATGCTAAACAGGTGGTTACCTGCTTTGGCAGAGGCGGCTGGCAGAGGCAGCGATATCCTCTGCCCTTTTTCGTGCTTTGATGAGCTGGCAGCAGACCACCTGACTGTTCAGCCGTTCAAATGACAAGCTGCTGCTTCACTCCAGCACTTCTAATGTAAGAGTGTTAATCTTGCAGTGCCAACCACCAGATTGCCCCAATTGTTTATACCACTATGAAGGCAAAGCCAAAATGAATTATCGATTAGCACCCCTGCGCTTACATATACTTGATAAATGCCAGACTATTGGTTCAGTAAATGGTATGTCTGTACACCAGCTGCAAGGTTAACAGCAGAATGAAAAACTGCACACAGACAAGCATTGCAGAGGCCGCAGTGTGTAAGGCAGGAGTCATTTTGTTGCTTTTTAACAGGAGCATCACTGAAATTAATTGTACTATAGTGCCCATTCATCCATTTTTAAATATTCAGTTTCTGTTTTTCTACTGTTGGCTGTCACTGATGCCAGTAAAACTGGATATCCTTAATATGTCATCTCACACAGCCTTGCCCACCTGCCAGAGGAAACCAATCAGAAGTAAGCTGACCTAGAGGAAGGGTTGCTTTAAAGGAGAAGAGATTAAACAACTTGTTTCACATAAATAAGGATATTATAAAACTGCATTATACAAAGGGACTATCCGAAGTCACAGAATTGAAATGTGGGTCTCGAAATAAGCATCTCAGGTCCCTTTTAGATGTGAAGAATGATTTTATCATTTGGCCTTGATGGCAAAAGCAGCTACTATTTAATGACTTATGCAAGAAATGTGAAATATTCAGGCAGGCCCTGCCTGGGAATCCTTGAACACCTTCTTTTAGATGAATTAAAACATTTGAGAAATGGCTGCCTTGTCGAGACTTAAAAGAAATCTGTAAAATCTCAAAAATCTACTCAAAACCTGACAGGCAGCTAGTGTTCAGGCGTAAGATAATGGTAATATAGTGTGGTACTGCCATGCCACAGCAGGTGGGCCGGAGAACAAAAGATTGCAGAAGTAAAGATGAAGAAGGTGATAAAAACCCACACTGGATGTCAAATATTAGCAAGATGAAAATTGCATTTCCTTTCTTCCAAGGTGGTGAAAAGATATGCCTGAATCAGCTTTTTGTTGCAGTTTAATCTCTAATCATGGTCTAGAGATCACTAAATTTGACACAGTATAGCAACAATAAACAGTAATAATACCTCATTATCTATAAAACAACTCATAGCTTATAGTCATGACTTGAATTTTGAAAAATTAATGCTCTAAATCTTTCAATTTTATATTTTAAGGACAAGCACTCAGAGTACCATATTACTCCCAAATATGTAACTACAATCACACCATAGGCCCTGGGAACTTCCACCTGTCACAGATTACCATTTACTTACAATGAAAAATGTCTTAGCACCACACTGAAATTCACCTAAATTACTCCATCATGCAACATCTAATAGCCTATTCACCCACTGTTGAATACTGTTTTTATGTAAATATTAATTTTCTAATGCAGCCATGAGTTGTTGCCTAGCAACAGCCGCTGTAAGTGGAAGAAGACAGATGAGTGGTGGGAGGACAGACGCTGGACAGAATTTTTAAAAGGCTACGGAGGAATCCATAGAATCTCAGATAAAATGTATAGTTTCATTATGAACAATTTTGCAAAGAGGGCCCACTATGAATAAAGGCAAAACAATAAAACAGTTAACACAGAAATGCTAAATAACAATAGTTAATAACTGTCTTGTAAAACAATGCAAACATTGCCTGGACGGTTATTGTTTCTGTACTGCTTCTGTCAAAATGATTTTTAAAGAACATGGCAGCGGCACAATTCACAAGACTCTGAACCTGGATGTGATAGTTTGTCACTGTTTATTTTCACTTCCACTCGTTGTGTACTTCAACTATGTGCAGGGAACAATTGTAGTTTGAGTTAAAATCCAATGAGTTATAAGCGAGGTCCTTCACTTGTTGCAGGCACATTTGCTAATCCAAACCTTGTGTGTATCTCCCTGACACCAGTTTTGACAGGCAGAGGCAGTTTCCACTAAATATCAGGGAAACTGAGCTGGTAACTGATAAGTAGTAAAATATATTTTTTTCTTTTATTAACCTTGATACCATATATAATTCAAAAATTACACAAACTGATGGCATAAATAAACATAACAACTTGTCACACCTGGGTATTTATATTTGTACTATTTCTCTAAACATCTTTAAATTTAATAGATTAATAATTAACTTGTGTGTGTGTGTTTAATGGAAACAAATCTTTATAATTTAGAGCAAATCGGGCTTTCTGAATAAATCTGAACCCCATGGTAAAACTGTACCAACACAGTCTCAGATGACATTAAAGTACTTTGCTGTTATTGAACTTGGATTTTTAACCTCATTTATTAAGTTTTGGCATCTCCGTGCTTATACAATGTTTTGACATTGTGAACTATGACTCTAATCAAAAAGCGAATGTATTACTGGGGATACTGTGTTGGGATCTGTAGAGAATTGTGCTAATGGTGTATTCATTAACCGCTAAAATCTCTATACATGCTTGGAATATTTACTTTACATTAAAGAAATGGGAACATGCCACTCAGGATATACTTTACAGTGCTACTGTAAATCCATATGCATGATACCAAAATAATCCCCTCACAGCTAGAGAGAGAGAGAGAAGACGAGTGAGTGTACAGAAGATGGAGAGTGGGAGAAGGGGAGAAGGGGAAAGTGGGATCAGAACACAGTGTTCACCTCCAGAACCTGGAGTAAGCACTTTTCTTGTGTTAGAGTCTGGAGTCGTGCCAAGCTCTAACCAAAGACCTCATCACCTTTTGAAAGGATTACATGCTTTGACATTTTGACATTTGTATACATACATATTGCATCTCCCTTTCTTTTTCTCTGTTTTTTTTTTTTTTTTCCTGCCAAGTGGACATGCAAAGCTAAAGTTTAGTGTAAAGCTCCTGCAGTGCATTTGTGCCTTTGTTGTTATTTTTATGATATAAAGATATCGGCCAATTAAATTTGATCCAATTTTGATATATGATAAAACAAACTGATGTATATAGACAAAAGTAGGAGGGTTTTTAACTGATTAAAAATAAATTAAAAATTGATTAAAAAATAGCTGTTCTTGTCCCTCAATCTGCACTCAATAATTCACATACAAATAAATACCTGTATATATTTTGTCCCGTTGTTTTCACAACATTCATTTCAAATCACACATTTCAGACCCCACAATTATAGACGAACCAATGATCAGACAATCCCTTGTGACCAAGTACTTGCTAACTGTGACTGGCCCAGCAAAAACCCAGACTTAAAACCCCTGAAGATGCCATTTCAGACTGTTCCTATCTACAGACCTCGAGAGAAAGTGCCAGAAAGAATGGGATGAGCTGCACAAATCCAGGTGTGCAAAGCTTGTTGAGTCTTAAAGCTGTAATTACTGCCAAAGGAGCTTCTACAAAGTACTGAATAAGGAGCTTGAATACTTACATAAATGAGAGATTTCATTTCCTGACTTTTAATGCAGCGCACACAATAAACCTACTTATTTATTCCCTTTGGGGTTGCATCAGGAAGGGCATCTGCTGTAAGTCTCAGTCAAACATGTGGAGCTACCCGCTGTGGCGATCCCTTGTGACAAGGAAGCGACTGACAGTGTCTCTTTCTCCCTCTTGTATATATACTTGAACATGACATAGTTGGTTGTGCCAAAAAGACTGGTCTGAATATTTCTAAAGTTGCTGATCTACTAGGATTTTTCCTGCACAGCCACCTCAAGGTTTTACAGCGAATGGTCCAAAACAGTGAACATATCCATTGAGCCACAGTTCACTGGGAGAAAATGCCTTGTTGATGCCAGAGATCAGAGGAGAATGACAATTCAAATAAACACTTACTGCAAGGTATGCAGAAGAGGATCTCTGAACAAACAGCACATTGAACCTCGAAGCGGATGGGCTACAGCAGCAGAAGAGCACACAGTGTGCAACTTCTGTCAGCTATGAACAGGAAAATGAGGCTACAATCAAATTTGGACAATAGAAGATTGGAAAAGGTTGTGTGGCCTCATGAATTCTGCTATATTCAGATGGCAGGGACAGAATTTGCCAAAAATAACATAAAAGTATGGCTCCATTCTGCCTTGTATGAACAGCTCAGGCCGCTGGTGGTATTGTAATGGCATAGGGGATGTTTTATGACCACACTATGACCACGGTGTACCCATCTTCTGATGGAAAACTGCTTCCAGCAGGAAAACACACCATGTCACAAAGCTTAGATCATCTTAAACTGGTTTCTTGAATAAGAATAAGTTCATTGTACTCGAATGGCCTCCAGAGTCACCAGATCCCAATTCAACAGAGCATCTTTGGAATGTGGTGGAGCTGGAGATTTGCATCATAGCTGAGTATGAGTGCAGGTTTCTCCTGCACAGAGCAAGATTTATTCAAATTCATTAGTGGCTGGGAGGGTTGGCTGCTTTTGCTTTTAACAGAGATCTTATCCATATCTTGATCAGAACAGCAACAACAGAAACTGTCTCCTGAGGTTTTTTTTTAAGTGCTTTGTCTATATTTCTAATTTTCCTAACAAGATGGTGGAAAACATTGGTTTGAGAAATGCTTTGCTTGAGACAATTATCTTTCACCTCTTGTTTACTGTTTGTCATAGCACACGTGTACACATCAGGGAGTACACAGTTAGTGTAACTAAAATAGCTTGACATGCTGCTTTTACTGTGATAAGCTAAGTAATGAGACGATCAGTTGCACACACAAATTATGTTTTTCATTTAATTCCATGTCAGATACTCTTTATTATTTAGTGTTAATTACAGCTATCAAAGGATTTTGTTTTTGCTCTTGACAGTTTTTACTGCATATCCACTAAGAACAAGTACTTCCCCAGTACTCGAGTACTTCCCCTCTGAATTCTCCTTCTCTCGTGTGTATACATGAAAGTTACTGGTTTGAAGTGCAGGATATGGAAGATCCTCTGTAGAAATAATTATACGTCATGTTTCCAAAGAGTTCATATCCGCATAATACAGCCAGTGTGAACCAGTTAATAAGCACTTCCCTTGACCTGACCTGCTACTGCCTGCTCTGTAACAGGTGCAACATCTGTGCCACTGCCACAAGTGGCCATAAAGGTCTTTATCAGCCTTCATCACCTCCAGTCTCTTTGGCTTCAAGTCCCCTCAATTTCACTTGGAAGCACTACAACTAACAGTGCTTGCCTGAAGTGAGAATGCAATTAACGCTTAAAGAGGGATGCAACAGAAAGCAAAACAACACATTTTCACGTGCTTGTTTTATTTGCAAACTTTGGCAAACCAGCAATTAAAAGATAAGAACACTGAAGTATTACACAAAAGGTACTGGCTTCATACAGTATGGACACGTTTTAAGAGGCTGGACTACTCAAGCGGGAACACCTGTATGTGGCTAAGAAGTATACTTCTCACACTTGTTCATGCTACTTGAGCTGATCATTAGTATTCTGTCAACCATGTGAGAGGTAAAATCTTTAAAAAAAATCTAGAAGGGCACACAGGAGATTGCATACCTCCCCCACCACAAATTTTCTATCTGCCGATACGACACTGCAATAGATACCACCCAATGTTGTCATACACCATCATAAATTACTAGCTCACAAAGACTAGAAATTTATTTTACTGGCTTTTAAAAAGTAAAAATAAATAAAATATGACTAAAATATTACCTAATTTACTTACTAAAATTTCACTGAGATATTAATTTTAAAATTTCACAACTGATGAGAGATAGGGCTTTTTAAAATTGCTGACAAATTTTGGTGACCTTGAACTTTGACCTTGAAAATGAAATCATATGTTCTCGTGCTGCTAAAGAATATTTCCATAAAGTTGAATAATTTTGGTTGAAAATGTTTTTTTTTTAATTATTATTTGGCCACAGTGGCTTTATTTGCAGTAGAGGAGAAACAGGAAATTAGGTAAAGATACACGGGCAAATTGGCGACAGGCCGGGACTTGAACCTGCACCGCCCGCACTGCAATGCAGCATATGTATGTGCTTGAAAACATTTTAAGGTATTATGCTGACAGCCAGACAAATGAACAGCGGGGCAAACATAACCTCCCTCCACCCATCGGTGGGCGAGGTAAAGATAAAACTTCCCAGTTTCTGATTGAAGAGACAATAGCTGAAAAGCAGCAGGATATTACAGTTAATACTGCAGAATTCAATTTTCAGAAAGGCCAAATATGATTGTGCAAAGATTAATAATCTTTTAAAAGAATCAATAACCCTTTTCCTTTTATTTACTGTTACCATAGCAAAATGAAAGTGACTGCCATTTGATGGAGATGAAAATGATCAACCTACAGAGGGCTGAAATCAAAGACACCCCAAAAATCAAAGTGAAAAAATTATGGAGAAGGCTCATCCATTTTGCTGAAATTTTATTGCAACAACTCAAAATTGTACTCAGCAGTTTGTATGGCCCCCACATGCTTGTATGCATGCCTGACAACGTCTCCTAATGAGACGACGGATGGTGTCCTGGGGGATCTCCTCCCAGATCTGGACCAGAGCATCACTGAGCTCCTGCACAGTCTGAGGGGCCTGAACCTAAACTTAATAGAGATTGTGAACAGCACTTATTGCACACTTAGTATTCTGGGTGCCAGTGGTGGACCTGCTAAGTCTGGTATTCTATGGCAAATGGCAATCAGGATGCACATTACCAGGCAGTGAGCACAGGGTCGACTAGAGGACGTCAGGCCTTCAGCCCACCCTCATGAAGTCTGTTTTTGATTGTTTGGTCAGAGACATTCACACCAGTGGCCTTCTTGTGGTCATTCTGTAGCTCTGCACTGCAAAAACTGACAGTCTATCTAAGTCTAATAATCTTACATTGAGCCAAAAAGTATTTTTGATCTTGTTTTGAGAGTGATATACTAAGCAGGAGCTGAATGTGTAAGATTATAAAACTTGTTTTTAGAATATATTACTTTTATTTCTTACTTAGTTACTAAATCCTTAAACTAGTTACTTTACATGCATTTTAGGCTAAATTATATCACTGAGACACTGTTTGAGGTCACATTGTATATTTCACAACCATTTTTAGATGCGAAAGCTTATTTTAAGGCCTCTCAGTAATAAGTCGCTTAGGCTTTTGTTGGCCCATCATTAACACATTTATTTACAATATTTACAAAGCTGCAGTGTAACATTTTATGTAGTACGAATCCACAGCCACAACATAGGCAATAAATCACAGCACATCTTCCCCTGTTTCATTTCAACTTTTAAGTGCAATGACATCATCAAGGTTATATTTTGTCAGAACATACATACTGCATTTGAAACTGACTGGATAATATGATGTAGGATCAACTAGCTTTTCAGCATCTATAAACTCTGTTGCTTGGGCGAGATTAGGAACTACAATTTTATATGCTAAAAAATCTGTATTAAAGCCCACAGTCTCATAAAGCTGGTATTCAAAACAGTATAATGAACTGTCTACCACAAAAATTTTTTTAATAAGTCCAAAAACAGGAACTGTGTCACTCACACTGGTGATTATTAGAGACTTTTCACTTATGTACTTGTTCCCATTGAGAATAAGCCATTTTACTTTGACTCCATGTTGTATGCCACCTATCCCCAAAAAATCTCTTATCTTTGCTGCAATATACTCAGGATTTGTCACTTCAGAGACAGGACCCAATTCCTTCTCATGTACAAATATTGGATGCTCAGTGCCCAATTCATTTTGACAGCATTCAGAAAGCTGATTATGGTTCACAAGTGACTTACAGACATTTCTGAAGTTCAATTTAGATGCCCATTGTTTAAAAAAACAGTGCTTTGATTCGAATCTCATACACATGTGCCTTATCACAGGCCCCAGATGAAGAATCTGAGCAGGGAGATGCAACAGGTAATGTTGCTTAGGTATTATATTATTCTCAGGAAAAAGTTTCTTAAACTGTTTCAAATGCTGTTCAATCATATTCTTCAGTCTGAACACACTTTGTACAGATAAAATAGGGGCAAAGAGTATCTGAACAATCTTAATTAAGTCCAAAACAAACTGAACATATTCATTTTTCTCTATACTGTTGAGCAGAAAAGGCATGATCTTCAACAGTATCAGCATTTGCCCCGAGGACTGTTTCAGTTTATTGTCATTAGATGCCAAGGTAGTGACACTGATAGGGCAGGGTTTGTCACGTATGTCTACTGGTGACAAAGGAAAACTCTGCATGGCAGAATTGAACACATCCAACTCCATCTGTCCAGAGAGAACAAGGTGTTTTAGCACACACTTAATTTCCATGGGTGCAACACCCTCAAGAATGATGTGCATTATATCCTGTGGTGTTTGTTGAATGAGGTCAAAGGCTGGGAAATCAATCAGCTTGCTTCTTCTGTTTATACCATAGGTGGTTTTGAGAGATGATTTCAAGAAGTCTGTGCAAGCCTTTTCTATTTCACAGCACTGCTTAATATGTTTTTTCATTGTCCTTTTAGTAAAACTTAGTTCATTAAAATTAATTTGCATTTCATCAAAGGTACATTCACAATGCCTACACTTACTATATGCAAAACCAACTCCTTCCTTGAAACCAGCAAGCTCATGTTGGGCAAGTGTGTCACCACAGACCGAAACTACAGCACCAAATAAATCCATGCTACCACGCTGTGTTTGGATTTTGACACCATTATAGAGCAACTTTAAGTCTTCATTAATCCTTTGTAATACAAAATCAACACCACATTTGTCAATATCATCAGCTTTTGCTATAGCAAGGAGTCTGATTGCAGCAAGCTTTGACCTAAACTTGGGGTCTATGTTTCCTAAAGTATAATAAAACATGAATAATTTATTTACTGAAGCATGTGACCCAAGAGGATTGCATATCTCTATTTCATCAGCATACAAAATTATCTGTAAAGCAGAAGGTTCTTTTGAAAACAGTGGATGGGATTTATAAATGCTCCCATCAATAATGTCATACAAAAACCCATCTTTGTGGCAACTCTGAGGTGCGGTGTTGATCATGGCAAAAATCCTGGAATTGGACAACAACTGTTCAAGGCTCCTAATAAGGGGTATATAGTAAAAACTTCTGTTTTTGATGGCAATTACTCTTGACTGTCCTTTGTTAACTCTGCAAACCTTTTGAGACATAACTACCTCCTCTGGTATGACTGGGTTAAAAAGCCTCTGGATTGTGCTGTCCTGAATGTATGTGGAAGCCATCATGGAGAAAGGATCTTGAAAATTTTCCAGTTCTGCCAATACTGCCTCTTGTAGCTGCTCCATATTGTCTGAATGTCTTTGAAAGAGCGACTTCATGGTGTCCTTCATGGTACTGAGAAGAGCAGTTTGATACTGCTGGACTCCAGAGACAATACTGTTGACACCCCTCTGAAACAAAAACAACAAAGAAATATGAGCTATATACAGTTTGTTCAATATGAGACTAGCATTACACTTCTTAAGAACATTCTGAATAGGATTTCATACCAAAATGATCTCTGTCCAGTTCTTGCTCAGAATTCAAAAGTCAGAATTACACTTCTCTGGTGTGCAGACTTTCTTTTTGCTCTTGTTCCTGCACCCTTTTGACCTCTTTTCACACGTGCGTGTTCTCATTACTTAAAAACAACACTGTTCCCACTAAATGCAAATCTAAGTATTAACACTGTAATGCTTTTTTATATGTTTATGTTAAATATGTATCCATCTGGTGCTGGCCCGGCCCGTCTGTCAAATTTCAAAAAGTCAATGTGGCCCCAGAGCCAAAAAGTTTGTGTGTATCCTTGTCACAAAATATGACACTGTTGTAGCTCTGACAGTGGAATTATAAAATGGTCCATAGAATTAGAATTGTAAGTTTACATGCTTTCAAGACCTTTTCCCAGTCTTATTCAAGCACTTTTCAAACTCTATCAAGGACCAATTTTCAAGTCTTTATAAGCAAATTATGACTGTGGTAAAACGCATACTTAAATGCAGACACACATACATATATTCAATATATATTTTATTTCCCTAACACTTAGGTTTGTGCAATACCTGGGATAGGTGACATCTTTCCCGGACACTGATGGTAAATGCAGCTGCACATCTGACGAGATTTTCACTTGCTGTAGCAGCTCCTTCCTGTAGATATGTTGTGTTAATATACATTAAAAAAATAATATAAACACCTGAATGTTAACTGTTAAACATTTTCATTAGCAAACATTGCATCTTACCTGATTATCAGTATTTGGAGTCTGGAAATCCTCAAGCTCCGGACTTGACATTTCATTTGGAATGACAGGTATGTTGACCTCACTGTCGGTCCTTTGCATTCCTTGTGTTTTAGTGGCACAGTCAGAAAAAACTGGTATGTCAAAATGTTCACCTGCAGCATGTGATAAGTCAGATGATGCTGCTGTCATCCACTGGGTAGGAGGGTTCCCAGTCGCAAGATACAGAGCATGAGTGCGTCTGATATGGTAGTAAAAAGAGTTAAAGACTCTGTATTCCTCTGTACAACCATCTATTCCGCATATGACTCGGAAGTTTGGACTGCGGCTATGTGTTTTGTTAATATGGCTCAAGAGAGACTTCAATGTTAAGGCAACAAAAACAAAGCAAATCATACACCTCCAACAGGCCATGTTAAACCGCCAAAAAGAAAAAACAGGGCAGCTAGCTGAATGCAGACAGTCTATTCTTAGCCTAATGAAAATCTTCACTCACGGCAAAATCAAGTCATGCTAGCACTACAACACACGTTCGTAAACCTCTATTAGAAATGTAAATGTAGCAGAAGAAAGTAGACAAAACGTTCAGTCTAAGAAGCAAGAGCAGAAACAAATACCTTACTGCTTCACATCACTTTTGAGCTGTTGTTGGCGGGCTCATACAGGCGCTGCAGGTCATTACCAAATATGGAGGGGGGTCGGTTACATCAAAACTCTCATTAAATCTAGTTTAAACTCTAGTTATTGTGATTCAGTAAGGGACCACAACAGGAGTAATAATTAAAATGTAATTTATAGTTATAATATCCCCCTATTATGACTGTTATTACTTTACAAGTTTTAGAAACATTATTATGGTCTGCACCTACTCCCCCCTGACTGCCCTCATGTGGTCACGTCTGTCCTGTAACCGTTTGAAGGGGAGCGAAGAAGCAGGCTTGGACTGGATTCTGCTGAGGTAAGGAGAACTTTTACAGCATTTGATTTAAAAATTTTGTACTACTGGGAAAACAGCAGCCTGGTCCAGCAATCAGTTTACCCATGGATGGACTATCAGTTCTCATAATACGTCCACAAGTTTTTTGCCACTGTAGCCTAAAAGCCAGCTAGCTAAGCTTGCTTAGCTAATATTAGCTAACAGGTTTGGTCCTGCAATTTACGTTACAATGCGATTTTTTTTTTTTTGTTTACCATGACTAACCAATGGTGTTAAAAGTTTGAATATAATTTTCCACATAAAATATGTACATGTTTGATGTAATTAGCAGGACATGCAGACAGACTTGGTACTAATGAACGTAGGAACAGCAGATGCAGATCAGAGGCAGGTGTGCATGTCTTAGCTGAGGGACCTATGCAGGCTGTGGAGGAAAATGCTGAGAGTTTAGTTTCTGCACTAGTTGAGGCTCCTGTCAATCACTCTGGGTCCACTGTATACAGAAGGAAAATACATGTGTTGTATTTGAAAAGTCCATAAGGTGTTGTACTGTTTGAATGGTCTGACATACTTCTGAGCATGATTTTTTGAGCCTTGGCTTAATGTCGTGTTTTTTTTCATGCCCTCAGATAAAGGCGCAATTAAAAGGAAGACACACGGAAATCATGGATGGACTAGATGATGTTACAGTATCAGTTCTAAATGGTATGTCAAGTTTAAGTGTCTTTAATAAAATAAAGTTGTCCATGCTGACATTGGTTTCAAATTTGAATTTTAACTATTTATGTAATCTCAAAACACCCAAATGTCAAAATTTTATTCTATTTATATTTATTTGTAGCTGGGAGATAAAACAGTAAGAGGACAATTTGGATTTTATTTGCCCTGTCAAGTTGAATACCATTAAATTTATAAGGTCCAAGTTTTTCAACTCTAAAAGGTTTATTACTATTTGACCTCTCTTTACAGCTGCCAACATAGATGAGGTTTTAATCCACACCCTCAGTCGTGATGATTTAAGAGATCTTTTTCCTGGTCCAGAAAACTTTCTCAGGAGGAAACAGTTGTGGGCTCATCTTCACAAAGAGGCAAGTTTTTGCTGCCTTTGATCTAAAAACGTGTAGTGCAGTTTTGTTTGTAACACCTACAACATTTATGTTTTGAATTATTTTCTTAGGAGGACTATTCCACCTTACCAGACAAAGCTGGCCCTGGTGAAGCAGGAACTAGGTCTTCACCTAAAGGAACACCTCCATCTCCCCAGACATCCACTCCTTTGGTAAAGAAAACCCCAGAGAAGACTCTACAGCTTCCCAGTCCTCCTGAATATGTGATCTATACAGATGGTGAGCTGGAACTAGCTCGGAAACACTATTTTGAGATGGCCTGCACTGGTAGAGAGGGAGAAGCTGCCATGTCCAAAGAGCTGAGATGCAGGCTGGTGAGAAACACTGTCACCAGCATGATTTCAATCTTGAGAGCAAGTCGACAAGGAGAGGAGTTACGATACCCGTCCAAGTACGATGTTACTGCCATGGCTAAGAAACTAGTGGAGTATTATCCCATGCTACAGGATAACGACTTACCTGCCAAATATGTATGTGATTAAATTTTTTTCACATTTATTTCAGACTTCTGAAATTATATACGTGATATTACGTTTCTTTTTTTCTTTCAACATCTTATTCACCATAGACGAGCATGTACAGTTATCTTCAGAAGAGGATCCTGAATATTAAGTCCCCTCGAAAGAGGCAGGGTCCCACACCAGAGAGGGGCCGTTCAAAAAAAAGGCGCCACATTGAGTTCTCACCAAGTGACCAGGGAGAAGATGATGATGCAGATTCAAGTGGCGGATCAACGATTCTTTTGCCACCAGTGAGCAGTTCTGATGGCGACAGTTCAGGTAATTGACAAATTCTAATTATGGCAATAATGATGGACGTGAAGGCTGGATGACTTTGATAGATTGGGATGTCTTGATATATTACACTTTAAATTTAAACTTGATTAGGTTTTGATCTGTTGTGACAGGATGTGATTTTTCAATATTCATGTATTTGACTTTCTGTAGAATAACCATCATAAATATATAACACACAATGTTAGGCTTGCTGGCTAAAACACATAGTATCATTTAGATTGATATGTTGGATCCAGTTACTGATTCTGTATTTTCCCCTTTAGTCAACATGGATAGTCTAGCAACACAGGCCAGGCATTACAAGACTCTGCAGGACCTGTATAAGAAGCCAAAACCCAACCGAGATGCTGTTTGCCAAATTCTTGACCTTGAGTTTCAATCAAGAAGAGCCTTCATTGACAGCGATGTTCTGAAAGAAGAAGATAGGCCAACAAAGATTCTAGAGGCATATCCATGTTTCAAGGAGCTTCACAATGTAAGTGACTTACTTTTCATCGTGGCTTTCTTATAAAGCAAGCACTGGTGCAGGTTTTAACATTTACTTGCACTATAGGTGATGGATGAGCTACGGCGGATCCTGGATAAGAACAACAACAAATTCATAACTGAAGTAAAGGCAAGATGGGAGGACTTCTGCTCCATGGTTCAGTTTTATGGTCTTTGGAAGAAGGTGTTAAAGCCACCGATGAACCAAAATAGAGGTTAGTCATTGTGCTATCTTTAATACATCATGTAGCTGTTTTCAGAGACATAAATATGTATAGCAGTGGTCCCCAAACTACGGCCCGCGGGCCGGATACGGCCCGCCTTCACATTTGGCCCGGCCCCCTGAACACCCCCCTTACCCCCACCCCAAGGGAAAAAAATATTGCCCCCTGTCAAAGAGAATGTAATACAGTCGTACCTCGTTATATTGCAGGTCACTTATTGTGGCTTCACTTTATCGTTGATTTAAAAAAAAAATAAAATTACAAATTCTGTTCCACGGAGTTTTCATTATATTGCGGGATTTTGCGGTATATAGATATTCTGTAACACATAACTATGTTCATCACTGGGACAAAGAGATCAATTACGCCTACGCCAATAGTGGAAACAGAAGTTAAGGAGGGCGAAGATACTGCACCACCTTCATCGCCATCAGTACTGCCCAGCTACATAATTCATCATCTTCATCATTCAAGTTGTAGTAAGAGAGTGGAGAAGGTTTATATGAGTGAGGGAAAGGTTTATAAAGCCTTAAAATATATATAAATAATAATATAACTCCGCTACTTCCCGGATTTTCACCTATCGCGGGGGTCTCTGGAACGTAACCCCGCGATAGGTGAGGGATCACTGTAATGGCGAAAAGGTTAGGTAAGAGAAAAATCGATTCAGAATGCAGGGTATTTAACCTGCAGTGGACAAACGATTATTTTTTTGTTCAATGCAAAGAAAAGGCTGTTTGTCTCATCTGTCAAGAGGCGCTGGCGGTATTCAAAGAATACAATCTGCGACGGCACTATGAATCCCGTCACAAAGACAAATATGATAGCTTGCAAGGCCAAATGCAGGCAGACAAACTGTCAAAGTTAAAAAGTGGACTGTTAGCTCAGCAGAATACATTTGTACGCCAAGCTCAGCTGAACCAGTCATCCGTTCGGGCCAGCTTTTGGGTTGCTCAAATGATAGCAAGCAGCGGTAAACCTTTCACGGATGGAGAGTTTGTTAAGAAATGTTTGAATGCTGTCGCGGAGGAGGTGTGTCCCGAGAAGAAAGATGTCTTCAATGCAGTGAGTCTGTCAGCGAGTACAATCACCAGACGCATCGAAGAAATCGGGGGTAATGTGTATGCACAGCTGCAGCAGAAGACAAAAGAATTTGACTTTTTTTCATTAGCACTGGATGTGAGCACAGATGTGCAGGACACAGCGCAGCTGGTAATTTTCATTCGTGGAGTTAACGCAAACTTTGAGATGTGCGAGGAGCTGGCAGCCCTCCAAAGTCTCAAAGGGACTACAACGGGGGAGGATATTTTCGGCAAAGTATGCCAAACCATGGAGGAGTTGGACCTGGACTGGTCAAAGCTTGCCAGCATCACGACTGACGGGGCTCCTAGTATGGTGGGCGCGTCTCGGGGTCTAACAGGACGCGTCAAGCGGGAGATGGAAGAGCGGGGTCTCACCGCCCCGCTACAAGTCCACTGCTTAATTCACCAGCAAGCACTGTGCTGCAAAGTGTTGAAGTGGGATTCTGTCATGAAGGTTGTGGTGTCATGCATAAACTTCATCAGAGCAAAGGGACTTAAACACAGGGAGTTCCAACAATTCCTGTCTGAGCTGGAGTCTGCGCACGGCGACGTGCTGTATTACACAGAGGTCCGATGGTTGAGCCGGGGCAGAGTTTTGAGGCGTTTTTACGAGCTGCTACCCGAAATTAACGCATTTCTTCATTCAAAAGACAAAACGGTCCCAGAGCTGATGGACCCAGAGTGGAAATGGCACCTGGCATTTTTAACAGATGTGACAGAAATGCTGAACAGCCTTAACTTGCAGCTACAAGGCCAGGGGAAACTCATTTGCGACATGTATTCCCACATAAAAGCATTTGAGGTGAAACTAGCGCTGCTTTTGGAACAAGTGAAAAAGCACAACTTCATCCATCTCCCTGCTACCCAAAACCTCTCTGCAGAGAACCCAGCGGTCCCGTTCCCAACTGAAAAGTGTGTGGAAGCACTGGAAATGCTGAAGGCGGAGTTCGGTGTGCGATTCCGTGAACTACATGTTAATGCAAAAGAAATCCGTCTTTTCCAGAACCCCTTTGTTGCCGACATCGATGAAGCCCAGCCTTCTTATCAGTTTGAGTTGGCCGAGTTACAGAACTGTGATGTTCTGAGAGACGCGTTCAAGCCCAACAGTCTTATTGACTTCTATGCCGCCCTCCCAAATGACACGTACCCTAACATAAAAAAACACGCAATGAAGATGTCCACACTTTTTGGTAGCACGTATATCTGCGAGCAAACCTTTTCACACATGACACTCCTGAAAACTCCGATGAGATCAAGATTGACAGATGAACATCTGCATCAGTGTTTGAGACTAGCTGTGACTAGAATGGAACCTGACATTCAACTTCTCACCAGCCAGATGCAGGCCCACAGTTCACACTGATGAACATACATAGGTAAGCTCACTTTTCGGACTTGAATGAGTCATTCTGAGTATAAACAAATATGATCATAATAAAATCTACTGGGATAAAATCCATCCCCACAACTATACTGGTAGTAAAATGTAATGTGCTGTGTAGGTGCTGTATCACTGAGTTTGGTTTCTCAGCCTGCTTGCTTTGTGGTTTTCACAGGGAAGTCGATGAGAGAGAAAGCTGCAAACAGCGGTATCTACAAGCCTTCTGGAACCTTCCTTATAAGGAAGGAACACAAGAACTTTGAAAGACTGCTCATATGAGTCATTTAAGAAAGAGATTCTGCTCTGACAACTTTACCTGTTAAGATGTGCACGGCACAACATAAAATTAATGTTCCACAGACTTTTTTTTCTGTGAAGAACCCAGAGAGGGTTATTTGGTTATTATTTCATAAATAGTGTTATTTATTTTGTAAATAGTGTTATTTAGTTTGTTAATAGTGTTATTATTTATTTCCTGACTTTTTTTTTCTGTGAAGATCCCGGAAAGGGTTATTAATGTTTGGTTATGTGTCGTTTTCTGAAAACAATAAATGTTTATGTTGAGGTACCCCTGCAATTGTCACACTTTCTATTTCAAACTGACCCGGCCCCCCATCAGAGAAGGGAAAAGTTATTTGGCCCTTGCAGGAAAAAGTTTGGGGACCACTGATGTATAGGATTGTGTATGATAGTGCTGATTAAATAAAACTGGAACAACAGTACTGTTCATGGTGACACCTAATTTTCTGTGGTATCAAGATTAAGTTGCCAATCAAATTTAGATCATTTAGGATTGAACTAAACATTGATTTATTTTGTTCCAGTGGAATGCAACATCGCCCTGTTTAGGGCACTCCCCACACTCTTCCCCTCACCAACTGCGCCACCCAAGAAGCTGGGACATGCCAGTGAGGCATTGCTTCATGTCCTTCAGGTCAGAGTTTGTTCATATTGTTATCAGTTAATATATAGATACTTTATTGATCCCGAAGGAAAGTAGGCAATGTATGTCTGCAAGGGCTTTCACTGTACATTTTGGCAATTTATTTGGTCCTTTTTAAGCATCTCTGCTCCTAAAAATAATAGAATTTACATTTGAAAATTGATACTGAAATTTCTGCAGCACTATGTTGGTCAGAGGACAGCGTGGCCTGCCAAAATACAAATACAGACCAATGTCTACAGGAAACACTAATAAATTGATTAAAAATAACTAATTAAACTAAAATTCATTAAAATCATAAAAATTCACAAAACAAACTGGAAGTAATAACAGATTTAAAACATTACAGGTGCAGTATCTCTGTCATTTCCCAAAGTATGTGGAGAATGACTACTAACAGTGACTAAGACACAAGTTAATCTTGTCATAATTATTTCATTGGCAGGCATATTTGACATTTTCTGTAGGGCATTTTTCAAACTAAAGAAACAAAATGATATGAAGATGAGCTGTACCACCTGTATTCTATGATTGTGATCATTCATATATATATATATACATATATACATAATAGTGTCTCAGTAGTTTGACTGCTCAGCTAGTTTTTTAATGTCTCTCTTCTCTGTTTTGTCCTTTTTTCTTTAGCCAACAGAAGATCCAGCCATCTACCTTCAGAGGAGATCTCTCTTCAGCCCTGTTTTGCTCTTTGATGGGTCCCACTGTATTATGGCAATTGGAACCACACCCATCACCACATTTGCTGAAGAAGACCTCCGTCAAGGTTTGCTGTATCTGATGGCATACTACTACACCTTGCATCTCACATATCCAAAGTGTGTGGCAACCCTTCTGTCTGTCATTCAGACTGAAGTGTTAAAGGACAGTATCCATGAGCGAGACACCACAAGCTCATACAAAAAAGCCATGGCAGAGTGGAAGGCTTTTATTCAGGAGTAGAGTTGTACAGGTACACGACTTTCATGTCTGTGTTGGAAAGTTTTAACCTAACATAAGAGCTGTAAAAAGACATTTAAATTCTTCATTTTTGTTTATCTAATACAAACACATCTTCTGTTCTTCAAATGTTCTGCTTTATAATGTGAGTTTCAGTAGCTTTAAATGTTGATTAGAGTTAATTAACTTTACCAGTTTTTAGTTGTAATTGAAAGTTACTATTAGTTCAATGACACCATGTATAATGTATAGCATTACTTGCATTACAATCTCAACATTACCATTTCTGTGTGGGTTTGTTTTGCACATTCATGTGTGCAATGCTGTATACTATTGTTGCTATTTGGAGAAGCAATTTAAATAAAGGCTGTTGTATATTGTACTGTGTTTTTGGATTCATTTAGTGTAAATGCTTTCTTATTTTAAGACAGAATATGTAGAATTAGCAATTCTTGAATTCAGAAGAACAGCTGTTAGTTCCTCTTGTTTTAAGAGTTTTTCTCTCAAAGTGAGAAAGAAAAAAACACTGAAAGAAGCATTGGCAGGCTAGTTTTGAGTTTATTTGACTTGATAAAGCACTTGAAATGAGTGTTAAACAACTTGTTTTAAGTTATTTCTCACTTGTCTAAAGACTAGATATTTTGTCTTATTTCAAGAAATCTTATCAAGTGTAATTATCTCAATCCACTGGCAGAATATTTCACTTGATTATAGTCTGAATCTTTCCAAATTAAGTAGTTTTTTCCTTATATTTAGACAGGTAGTTTTTGCAGTGTGGCAGTGCTCATCCAGTTCCACCTTGCACAAAGGAGCAGATACCGGTCTTGCTGATGGGTTAAGGACCTTCCACAGCCCTGTCCAGCTTTCCTAGAGTAACTACCTGTCTCCCAGAATCTCCTCCATGCTTCTGAGACTGTGCTGAAAGACACAGCAAACCTTCTGGCTATGGTACATATTGATGTGCAAACCTAGAGGAGTTGGACTACTTGTGCAACCTCTGTAGGGTCCAAGTGTCGTCCAGGGATATTCAAGGTCTGCAGAACTCTAAGTCAGCTGCCTTGACAAATTGTGGTGTTTGTATAGTGTTATTTAGGTTCCCAAATCTGCCTCTAACAAATATCCTCCACATTAAAATAAGTAAAAAAAAATATTGTAAAAGGCAGTGCAATTCATCTACTGTAGCTTCTCACTTTATGTAGATCCAATGATCCTGTAATTTAGAGTCATAACAATTTTATCATGTAACACTCTCAAAAAAGCGGTGCTAAATCACACCACACAAAACAAACTCAAACAGGGCAGATAATCAGTCTATGTGGTCTCCTGTAACACAGCTTGAGCATCTTATGGAATTAATAAGGAAATTTGCTGTTATTCAATACTTTTTCCTCCCTGGGTTTCTAAGAATCCTTCAGTTACACTTCTGCAGCTTGCATATGTTAAATTTCAGTGTAAATTAAACAATCAGCCAATGACCGGTTTAGGGCGACTGAGTTTTTATACACATCAAAGAACAACCTCTGCATTTCCCTCCATTCCTCAGTGAGTTGAACCTCCACCTCCATAAGCAGGGAGAAGCAGAAGTAGATAAACTGCACATTTAGAACCTAAGGTCCACCCTCTTCAGGGATATTATAGTGGTGTAATTCTATACAGTCAATATAATACAATCAATCACTGCCTCCTTCATAACTGCCTGGCTCCCCAAATGCTTCTGCCAAGTGCAAGAACAAACTGCAGTGTATCATCAGTGGAAAAACTGTGATTCTCCTTCTACTGAAAATAAACATCACTTTAGTGCAAACAGGGAAGCTCTTCAATGATCTTGTCAGCTTCCCTCAAGCAAACAATGAATATGTTTCTATAAAGTTTCTTTATTATAGATACAGTACAGCACCTAATGAGCTTTAGTTTTCAAATGAGTAAAGAAAATGAGGAAGTAACTAAATTTTTAAATAATCCCATAAATTACTGTGTTTTCATTTGGTCGAACGGCAGCCAACATTTGCATATATGTGCACTGTTCTGCTGTAGTTCTGCACCATATCACTCATCTCATTGCCTGCACAGTGGGTGATGTGGATGTTGACACTCATACAAGACACGAGCAATGCCATGTGTGAAAAAAGTTTGTTGACGTGATAAATGGCCTGTTTACTCCCCACAAAAACAAGAAAAAAAAAGGAAACAATTTGAAGGTGGTTGTTTATTAAACATGCATAAGTGTACAGTGAGCTTCTTGTATGTTTGATGGGCAGCTTAAAAAGAGGAAGAACTAGAGAGCATCTTGCGATGGGATTACACCAGCTGCAATGCCGATCAAAATTCTGATATTTCAACCCATTACTACTCAGCAGTCATTAGTTATTAAGTTAGAACTCAGTTCCTATGAGTCGCCCTCACAGATCTTTGAACTACTTTTTTTTTTTTTTTTATCTCAGCTGTTATGAAAAAAAAAAAAGTTTAATGACAAATTCTGTCCAAGGACAGGAAGCTCTATAAACCAACCAAAGGAATCTCCTAGAACCTCCTTTTCCATGTATGCACTTAGACACAGGCACACTGTAAACCCAGATTTTGATTCCACTTAAAAATATTGAGTTCATATTACTTAAAACTGCCTAGAATGTGAACATTACTTGTTAATGCTGAGTAGACTGTACTTTGTGATGATCTATCTTATTGTAATCATGTGTTTGAGTTCAAACAACTTAATATCATCAAGTTTTGCACCTGCTAAAAATCTAGTTTATACCAGTTTTAACAGACTGGATTAATGCGCAGCTGCATGATGGTTAGCAGTGCTACCTCACAGGTAAAATACCATCTAGAAGATGTGGGTACAATTCCGGCTTGGCCCAGGCCTCTCGCTGTTTGGAATAGTAGACATTTGGTGTTTTTGTTCACAACGCTCTCTCGTATAGGTTTTTATTGTTCCATGGACAAATGTTATTTGTAAATGTTAATGTACCAGCATTCAGCAGGGCTGAGTTTTATCATGTTTATTTACCAAATTTAAACAGACACAGTTCAACACTGTAAAAAATATTTGTGTTACTGGGCAGCATGGTGGCGTGGTGGTTAGCACTGCTGCCTCACAGCTATCTGATAGTCTGGGTTCAATTCCACCTTAGCCTGGGACTCTTGCTGTGTGGAGTTTGTATGTTCTCCCTGTGTCTGTGTGGGTTTCCTCCCCCAATCTGAAGACATGCAGTTACTGGGGTTAGGTTAATTGGTCTCTCTAAATTGCCCACAGGTGTGAATGGTTGTCTGTGTCAGCCCTGCAACAGGCTGGTGACCTGTACGGGGTGTACCCTGCATCTTACTGCCTTGTCAGCTGGGATAGGCTCCAGCCCCCACCACCCCACACAACCATGAAAAGGATAGGGGAATTGATCAAAAGACATTTTATTTTTTCATGAACTATAAAAGATAAGTTTGGTCAATTAGAACATACAATTTAGTTCAATTGGAAATGGAGTAGTGCTTACTTAATAGGCTGAGTTAAATTAACTGTTTCATTACTTAAAAAATTTAAGACAAAGAGTTACCTTGGTTTTTTTTAAGTAGATTCAACTTATCCGGGTTTACAGTGCAGACTCACAAGGTGAAAACAATATCAGCTACGCGATCACGGCTGGTGAAAATAATATATTGATGATTAGCGGTAACGAATGCCCTCCTTAGCAGCCAGACTCAGACTGAAGGTGAAAACTAAATTAAGTGTGTAGCTTTGAGCGCAACCACACATACACACACACACACACACACGCTGCATTATAGTAAAACACCCTGCAAAGTTAAAGCTTCAAGGTAAAAACCAGGAGAGAAGTTACCTCTATGACAGAACTAGAGTATCAGCTGCACCTTACAAGAAACAGTCTTGAAGCATGTTGGGCAGGTGACCATCTACTTAAAAGGGTGACCTCCTGCCTTATAAGAAGTCTCAAAACGTTTACTGATGACTTTTTTTTTTTGCCCTGTACCTTTTTTTTTTATCAATCTTCTTTCATGTGGCCTGTAAGGTTAAGGTCCATGAATACAACTTCAAGATCGTGTTTGGCAATTTTATATTCATGTTGATACATGAAACAGAAAGGTCTAAAAGGTCTGCTGAAGGTCATCATAATCAAAAATGTTAGCTATTGTATGGATTCAACATAAAATATTGCTGGGGCAAATCATGATTCTCTCTTGAGTACAAGAAAACCAGAAGGCAATTTTTAATATCACAAAACAATCACACTAAGGTACCAAGTCAGTGCCAAAATGCCGTCAATGCTATAGTGATCAAGAGCTAAAAATAGCTCAATAGCAATAGCTCATAAAATGAGAATGTTACAATTATTACTCGTAACATTCACTCTGTTCATATTTTTGTTGCTGTTGAAGTTAATGTTCCAGTGGATTCTATGCCTAAAGCTATTTAAATATGTGCTTTCTATCAGGAAAAGGTAGGGTGGCCTTCACAAGCAGAGAGAAGAGAACAACACGCCATTAAAAAAAAAAAAAAAAAGAAATTCTCAGAACAGGTTCATGAAAATGAAAAGCCTCGTCTGAGTTAAATTTGCCCGTTTATCTCCTCAGGCATGTCCAGACGTCTTTCAGTGTGGGCGCTCTGCAATTTCACCAGAGAACAAACATGAACTTAGGTTTCAAACTGACCCGAATTTCAAGTGGACGATCATCTCTGTTGATGAGAACTGGGCCTCTGGCTGCCGTTTTGAGTAGCTGTCAGTTGAAGAGCACGGTCTCCAAGCCAGAAAGCAGTACATCAGGTGAGGCGCGTCAGCCTGTGCATTGTAAATTTACCCTCCACAGCTTGACCTTTTAATATAACTCTTTTGATCATACATTCTTGTGGGTATGTTAGATTGAATATATCTAAAGTGCTATAAAAAATATTCTTGAATTCTTAGGGGTTTTTTGCATATGTGTCACAATTAAATGTTTCAGATCATCAAAATATTTTAATATTAGACAAGGATAGCCTAAGTAAATGTAAAATGCTGTTTTATCCAATCCTGCATGGCCCTGTGTGAAAAAGTAATTATCCCTTGAACCCAGTAACTGGTTGTGGCATCTTTGGCAGCAAGAACTGCAATCAAGCATTTTTGATTATTGACACTGAGTCCTTTACATCACTGTGGAGGAATTTTGTCCTACTCTTCTTTATAGAATTGCTTTAATTCAGCCACACTGGAGGGTCTTCTAGCATGAACAGCTTGTTTAAGGTCATACTGAAGTATTTCAATTGGATTTAAGTCAGGACTTTGACTCAGTCACTGCAAAATCTTCATTTTGGCTTTTGTTTTTGAGCCATTCAGAGGTGGACTTACTGGTGTGTTTTTGGACCATGTCTTGCTGCATAACCTAAGTGAGCTTGAGCTTCGGGACTTGAACTTATGAATAGACATTCTCTTTCAGGATGGTCTGGTAGAGAGCAGAATTCACGGTTTTATTAATTTGTTAGGCCCCTCTGCAACCCCTACTCTTTGTAGTGGCAGTGAGAGTTTCAGGTGTTGCCATGGTTAATTGCTATTTGACTACACCTGATGAGGTGTGGATAAAGGTGTGTATGAGGTCAGCTTTGGAGGGCCTCTACTTTTATTTTTTTTTTACAGGGCCAATCCTCACACTCAACACCAGTCCATCATACTGAGGATCATCTCAGGATTCTGGTCTCCATTCGGAGGGGCTTCAGAGAGTTGCCCCTCCTGTGCCGCACCCTCTCCCTGGGACAGCTCTTCCATCTGGATGGTCAACTTCCCTCCACCAACCACCACCTCCTCTGCGGCCCCACTGCCGTCTTTGTCTTGGTCAGCTCTGACGTCCTTCTTCACAATGATGTTGCCAGCCTCTCCAGTGGCCTAATCCTCCACACCGATGATAGCAGCTGCTGCATCTATTTTGCTCTTTGGGCTATGCAGAAGGTGATCGTGACATGGATGTTTCTGTGGACGACTTTGAGGAAGAGCAGCAGGAAGGACTGCTGTCAGAGGTTAATGCTGAGAAGGTTGTGGGCAACATGAAGCCCCCGAAGCCCACAAAGATCAAGAAAAAAGGTGTTAAGAAGACTTTCCAGTGCAAACTGTGCAGCTACACCTGCCCAAGGCGCTCTAACCTGGACCGACACATGGAAAGCCACACAGATGAGAGGCCGCATAAATGTCATTTGTGTGGAAGAGCATTGACAATGGTCAAACTGCTGAGAAACCACATCCACACACACACACACAAGCACTCAGCCACACAAATGCACAGATTGCGACATGGCATTTGTGACCAGCGGTGAGTTGGTGCATCATCGTCGCTAAAAACACACACACGAGAAGCCTTTTAAATGCTCCATGTGTGACTACTCTAGTGTGGAGGTGAGCAAGTTGAAAAGGCGCATCTGCTCTCATACAGGGAGCAACTCTTCCAGTGCAGTCTGTGCAGCTATGCCAGCAGAGACACTTACAACAGGGTTCATACACCATTTCCAGAATAAAATTCAAGCACTTTCAAGGTCCATTTTCAGGATTTTCCAGCACATTAACACTGTGATTACATTTTTATACAAATACATACATACTCAAAATTATTTCACATGTTTTAATCACATTAAAAAGATGGTATTATGCCATATTTTCTTGACAGAAAACAACTACTGATAGTTAATTTGGGAAACTTTATTCTCCAGATTGTGAGCAAATCTGGTTTAAAACAGCTCTTATGTTGGTGCCACGGTGTAACTCGATCTAACGCAGTAACCTGAACTATCCATCAAAGTGACAATCACATTAGGCTCCATAGGCTCCGCCCAAATGGTGTAAAGTCCGTTTCTTCAGGGCGTAGAATTCATATATGTGTGTGTGTGTGTGTGTGCGTGTGTGTGTGTGTGTGTGTGTGTGTGTGTGTGTGTGTGTGTGTGTGTGTGTGTGTGTGTGGTTGAATTCAGCTCCGTGCGCGCGAAGTTTCCTTACAGGAGCGTGAACCTGCAGCAGCGACACAGCAGACACTCATGTGCGCCATGGTTATTTGTGCGCGTGGCTGCTGAGTTCTGTATACATGTATGTTCAATAACACGTGAGTTATTGAATTTCCTCACGAGGAATCAATACCTGCGCTCACGGAATGACATTATTTGCGCAGATTATGTATTTTCGCGGATTATGTGTGACTTTTGACCTAAATATAATTCCATACTTATCCATAATTGGAATTTGCAGTTTTCCAGCCAACACTTGTTAAAACAGCGATTCTCTGTCTTCGGGGGAGGGGCTAACAGACAAACAGACTGACAGGTCACATGCAGACGTGCAGGCCAGGCCCAGGCAGAGAAATTTTCATTTTAGACTTTCCTACTCATTTTCTTTCTCCATCTCATAAGCAAACAATTCAATCAGATAGTTTTTTTTTCTGTTTTGTTTTGTTTTGTCAAATGGTTACAATTTCAGGCAGTTTCAAATACTATATGCAAAATTCATGCACTTTCCAAACCCTGAAAGGAAAATATTAAAATCCAACCATTTCAAGGATTTCCAGCACCCGTACAAACCCTGTTATAAGATGAAGAGACACATGAGGACACACTCAGGGGAGAAGCAGTATGAGTGCTACATCTGCCATGCGTAACATAATTATGCCACGTCGTCGAGGTCCTGAAGCAACAAAGCAACCTCAGTTCATCACACTACCACCACCATGTTTGACTGTTGATACTGTTGTACTGTTCTTTTTATGAGATGCTGCGCTAGTTTTATGCCAGATGCAGATTCGTAGATGTTCTGGGTTTGTGGCTCTTGGAGTAATTTTGGTATGTTGGACACTCCTGGGAAGGTTCACCACTGTTCCAAGTTATGTACATAATGGCTCTCACCGTGGTTCAATGAAGTTCTAAAGCCTTAGAAATTACTTTGCTCATTTTGGAAACACTCATATAAGTCATCACAGAACAAATGACTGATACTGTCAATCAGACATGTAACTGTTTCACTCTTGCAGTTGAGGAGGCTATATTGTTATATTATATAACAATATATATTTGATGATTTTTGGCAGTCTGGGAGCAGACACAGTCTCTATGTCAAGTGCTTTCTAACATTCGCACATCAATCACACTCAACATCAGTAGCTACTCGGGGTTCAGTATCTTGCCCAAGGACACTTTGGTTTGAAGACTGGAACCACCAACCTTGCAATTAATAGGTGACCTGCTCTACCTCCTGAGCCGCAGCCACTACCTTCTTTGAAGTGAATCTAACATTGTTGGACTCAGACACGTAGCAAATAAACTCCTCATAAAATGTGAGAATGTAATCAAACTGTTTATCAAAGGGAAAATGTGTTTTTTTTTTATTGGCCAATCTATTAACTGGCATAATATTAACTTATAACCAGCTGTTGCTGTTGTTTAGCCGGCTCATTGTAAGCCATCTGGAAACGGGAGGGTCGCATATCTAATCTGCTGACAGTAAGTAATTGTGACATATCAGGAATAAATAAGCACGTTTATGCATGTTTTTGTGTGTTAGAACCCTGACTTCAGTTCAGGAGATGAGGCTTGAGGTGAAGAGGAAGAGGAACGGGAAGAGGATGAGGTGAAAATAAGGGAGGAGATATATATTTTGAAAGAGCTATTTGTAGTCTTTAAAGAACAACATATGTGCCCAGTCTCTAGCCATATGCATAAAATGTGATTAGGTGGAGCATTGATGACCATCTCAGCCACTATATTCAAGATTTTTATGGATTACTTCTAAGTTTATGAGAATGCATCACCTTGTTAGAAGATACTTACACACTAATCAATGCACTTTTATGAGTACAACTTTCTTTTTATTAAATAACCCCAAAAAATGACATACTGTATCTTGGACAGATTACATGACGACACATAAAGCATTGTCTCAAAATTAACCATAGTGCTGATGTTCATTGTAATGAAAACAAAAAAAGTGAACCACTACAACAGCGATGCTCACTGATGTATTTTTAGTAGTTTTTAGAGGTTTACTGAGGAATAGCTTATACACTTGCAGACAGAAAACTACAGAACTCCCCAAGGGATATCTTTAAAGCTAATTTCTTTAAAGCTAATTCACCAGAGTGAATTAGCTTTAAAAACTAGTTCATGCTAACTGTGGGCAAATATAGAGCTTCAATTAAACTTTGGAGCTATTTACTGATGTTTGAATGTGTTTTGTGTAACTCTATTCGTATATCTTCTTTCTGTGCTACTTTCATCACCTTATATAAATCCACTCCTATGGTGTTAACAGTTCCAGATGATTCTTAACACTTGAGCTATGCCAATAAGTTGAAGCATGCGATCGATGCAAGACACATTTACAGGCCAGCAGAAGGACAGCTGTGGTTTAAAGATTCAGACATACCTGCTGTGCTGCTGTCATCTAATTACAGTCACACTGGTATTACAGCCATCTGAATCTTTTCAGTACAAACACTATAATTTCTTTGCCAATTTGTCTCTGTTCCTTTATTAATGCTTTGCCAGTGAAAACATCCTGAGGTCCTCTAACACAAAGAGCATCTTTCTGAACACATTTATTGAATGTTTAACCACTCAGAATACATATTGCTTGTCTGCAGTCTGTGAAATTATTGAATTTAAATTTATAGTTGACTATATGAGAATGTGAAGCATTTTCAGTGCAGTATATATTAGATATGGTGGATAATATAAATCTGAAAATTACCTTAAAAAGTGAAAAATCCCCCCTCTTTCTTGTATAAAGCCATACTTTGTTTTAGCGCTACACCAGGAGAGTCACACATAACACATTTTGAATATAGTATTTAGTTAGTGTGTAATTACAGGTAACTGTAATTACACACTTATTGATCAATTGTCAATGATATTTAGCTTCATGTATGTCATGTCACTATTCTCACCAATAACCTGCATGCTCACTTGTGCCTACACTGTGATTTAACAGCCTCTGTGATTTTGTTGCTAGTCACTTTTTGGGAAAAATTTGTGAATTTGTCTGAAAAGTCACTAAATTTAGCGACAGAGTCGTTAAATTGGCAACGCTTTGTTCTTTCAGTCACCGTCTAAAGCTTGTGACCATTAAAAAAAATTCTTATTAAATCTCAGAAATATTCCAGCACCTGGGGTGCCAGAAAAACCCTTAAAAAAAAGAGGAAATTTTCTGTTTCATGAAATCACAGAAATATTCTGTCTGTCAATCTCCCACCCCCATCTCCACTCGAGAACAAGACGCTTTTCTCAAGTGTCAAGCGTTAAAAAACATTTTATTTTATTTTTTTGGTGCCCCAGCTTCCGGAATATTTCTGTGATTTGACAAGATTTTTTTAACAGTGTACATACAGAGTTCAGCATGTATGCAAGCAGGAATTCAACTAACAGTCACTGGTGTCATTAATTATATAATTGTAATATTTCTCTGTCGTTCTACAGAAACAATTGATACAATGTAGAATTTCATAAAGATCATTAAACCTACCACCCACTGTTAGATAAGAGGTGAACAAATAGTATTTAAACAAAAGTGTGAAAAGAACGAACACACAGCACGGAGGTTAGTTTAAATAAAACCGACTGCTAGTACACCATCATTTTTTTCCCAATTTTTGTCAATTTTCCTAGATAATAAAATGATGGCAAATTGTGTGTCAGTGATTAAAGCCTCTATCCATGGGATGCTATTCATAACTTTCAAGTTCTGAAACTTAGTTCTTTGAGGCAGTAAATAGGTAGCAGTCTATATGTGGATCATTTGTTTGTTGTACCTTTTTAATTATTATTGTTTTCTGCAGGTGTTTGTTTGGCCTTTAGGTCAGCTTGTGAAGTTATTAAAGCCTGTTCTGTGAGCACATTGCAACTGCAACACTATACAGAATGGCATTTATTTTAATACATCAGATAATAACTCACAGAGAATCTTCAAAACCCTTTAGGAATAAAGCAGGAGCCTTTTGCTTTGCTCAATGATGGTAACATTTATTGCACTGTCATTTAGAAATGCTTTGAAGACTGCTACTTCACCTTCTCCATATAGTCATTTTATCAGTCTAATTCAGCATTATTTTTTCCTGTCACGTACTACAGAGACACAAGAGCTGAGGGAACAAAAGGGCTAAGAGGACACGAGGCCTAAATAAAAAAAAAAATAATAATAAAAATAAAATGAGATCAAACAAAGTATTTGAGGCTAAGATGTTTTGGGCTCTGTGAATGAGAAGTTTACATCCAACCGAAAGCCTCAGTTGCATAAAACAGCCGGTCTGAGCTTTTCCTGGTGGGCTCCACTAACTAAGATAAGGATATAATGTTGAAAATGGCTCACTTCCAAGAGATGAGTGAAGTAAGCTCTGAGCCGGAAGATGTGATTTAACGGGTAAGTGTGAAACTCGGGGAGTCACTCTTTCACAAGGCTGACTGCTACTGTTGCACTCAGAGAACAGCAAGGGCAACCGGACATAATGGTTTTTGTCATGCGATGGTGTGCAGAAGCACTTTGACAATTTGCATGCCATTAAAATTCTTGGTTAAAAACAGATTTGATTTTGGACGGAGCAGATGCAAGTTGTTCAAAGCTGTTTCTTTTTCACAGAGAAACTTTGGGTGATTTTTTTTTTATTAGTCATTTACCCATGGGCAGTGATTTTCAAAAGATCCAATTGGAACCCCAAGGGCATGTTGCAGAAATAGTAAAAAGGACTTTGGAGAGACATATAGTGGAAAAGTATTCACTAGACTTGTAGTTACACAGGTCAAAATTTATACTAGATGAGCTCAGCCTGCTGCATCTTTACTGTATGATAAAGATACAGCAGGCTGAGCTCATTGCTTTTGTGGAAGAGGGTGTGCATTACATTATTTTTCATTTCCACTGAAGATAAATAAATAAATATAAAGTGATAATTTTATCTGTTGTGTATTTCTCAAATTGAGTGTTTATAAAAGTGGCTACATTGAGGCCACGGGGTATATTTTTATGTGGGTGGTGAAATGAACATCAGATTTCTATTATCTAAATATCAAAATCGCTGTTTATTTCATCGCTCAGCACTGCTCTTTTTGCAGTTAGCGCTTTGGTTTTCCAGCCCACTGCTCACAGAGGAATGCAGAGCTTGTCAATCAGGGTTCACAAATATCTCCTGCACTTGGTCGCAACGTGCAAGTCTAAAAGGTATCCAGGCACAGCAAGGTAGAGAAATGTGTGTGAGGGGAAAACCTTGTCTTGTCAGCACCAGTAAAAGTCTGCAGCTTTCTGAGCGTGCACTGTCAATCATTGCAAGGCACAGCTGACAGGGTCAACTGATCTGTTATGCAGCATGTGCACTTTTCAGGCAGACCCACGGGATGTGCCAAGGGTAGCTTAAGAACAGCCTTGCTGTTCACAAGACTACCAATGACCTCTAAATCTCATCCGGTGTTTCTATCGATTCCAAATATACTGGAAGTAACTGCAGTTTGGTGCATGAGTTTTAATCTACCGTCAGCAAAAAACAAGTAGAATTGTATTTAAATGGATAAAAACTGTTCCAAGTCTAATCAAGCTATTTCCAGGGCACTGTTTACTGACATCTTAATATCTGACATTTGATCTTCTTCTTCTTTTTTTTAAACCGCTGGAGTTAGAATTCATGAAATGGACCGTAGTGAAAAATCCAGCCTCATATTTCAAAGTGCATAGAAAATTGATCTCATCACTAAAGCATGTGTAGTCAACCTGTTTTAGTGATGCAGCTTGAACACATGCGGCATTGAAAACAGTCGTGTTTACTGACAGGATTTTTTTTTTTTTAACCCTTCTACTGTACAACCTAGTTTGTGGATTTACAGTTGCATTTAAGTGGGTCAACAAATAAAGTTTGGGAACTCAAGTTACTAAAGGCTTAAAGCAACATGCAGGCAGAGGAGGAAGGCAAACAGCTTACTCCCCTATCTTTCTCCACTCTCACCCACACTGGATTAAAGGAAGATAGGGAAGTTGGGCATGGAAATGAAATGATTTATTTAAGACAGGTCGCTCCACCAGGAGTAAGCACTGTCCCTGGGGATACCCTGACTTCTCTACATTGCTCTCTCTCCCTCTATCCCTCGCTCACTCATAGCTCATGCACGCCCATTTTACATATGCATTTCAACGGGAAAGAAGTAATAAAGATGCAAAATAGAGTGCAATGTGATAATCCATGATGAATGTGTCTGCAGTGTTGTTATAGTCAGCTCATTCTGACTTATTTACTGTCATTGTGATTCATTTTCATGCTGCCACGCGCTCTTCAGGTTTGAAGTCTTGCTTGAGTGGCTTAATGTGCTTCTGATTGAAATTAAGCCTATGTGCATATATACTGTACATACATATATAATGCTATCTAATTTGGGCAGATGATTACATGATGGTTTTTTTTTAAATCTATACAGAATTTTGTTGTACCAACATGTTGATCCCACAGATGTTTCCTCTAGAAAGGGTCAAAAAAGCCTGCAACTAGTTTTGTAAAGTCTGCACAGTTTTTAACAGACTCTAACTGGCAGTGTTATTTGCGTCTACACATTTAGCAAATGGCAATATGGCATTTCAGTTTTCATTTTACTGGTTCTGCTGCAGTTAACCAAATTTCAGGCTTGGGAGCGAGGGACAACAGTAATTTCAGTGTCAGGTGCATTGTATTGTTGCATAATACTATGAATTATTTTCATAAAACTGCCATTATTGAAACATCCTGCAGAGCTGCTGTTTTAGTGAGAACAACAAGTTAAAAGCAGATCTCACAAGCTATTATGGCCAGAGCAGTGCAAATTTATGAATCTGAAGTCTCTTTTAATACAGAACACAAAACCGACAACAAAACACCTACTACTTAATGTGCTCAAAACACTGGGAACACCAAGAAATGTGAATGAATACCTGTAGAGTACACGCTGCACATCCTGTAAGTATCAAAGTCTGTCTCTTTCACTGCCAGGTATAAGGCTTTGATCACAAATGACAACATAAACCTTGAATATTCAACTTGACTTTCCGCATAGCTCCATGCTTCTGAAAGCGGCACCTCTATTCATTCTGAGCTCATTTAGTCACAAATGACCTCTTAGCAGAGGATCCTGGTGTATATCTGCTACTGTCCCACCAGAAGTGTTGCCTTTGGTCCTGTTATCGCTAATTCCTAATTGTATTAGAGATCTTGTGGAAACTGCAGACACAGCTGTTAATTGGTTTATGTTTCATATCTCAGAGATAGATTGTCCTCGCTTTCCTCAGTCATTCTATAACCTCCTCAGGACTATTTAACTGTACTGTAGTTTCAGAGGTTTTCTTGCTACACTTTATACTCATCCTTCTGCCCACTTGTAAAACCTGAAAAATTTCAGAACCAATTTGAAACTTTTTGAAATGACGTGCCAGATGTTGGAAAAGCAGCATGGATGGATGGATGTCAAACAGCAGATATCTCTAATATGGTCATGTCAGATGCACAGCTCTAGCTGTAAGCACATAAGCCTCTCCATACCTGCTTTTCAAACCTTCTGTTTGCAAGTGGCAGCCAATGAGAAAAAAGTTGACTTAAAGGGAAGGGAGCTAAAACCTGACAGCTAGACAGAGGATGAACTGAGGGGCTGCACCAAGGCTCAGTGTAAGATAAATAAGGAATATTTAGAAATCTGAATAATGCAAAAGCTACTCTAGTAGAGTCCAATAATCAATCCATGGAACTGGAAATTAGCATAATAGGTTTCCTCTTCTTTTAGTCATCAAACTGAAGTCTGATATAATTTAATCTATATGGAAATTGCGGCACACTGGCAGATATGTAGTCAAAACAGTTGTTATTAACTCTAATTTAGAAATCTCTCTTTTTTTTCAGACAAAGCCCCCCCCCCCCTTCTCTTCTGTGTCATTAAATACAGTATCATGCTTGACATTTATTGAAAAAGAAGATGATTTATTAACAAATATGTATCTAAAAAGCTTTGTCTTCAGTCTCATTATTCCAGCAGGTACTGTATGGCAGCTGCATTTTGTTGTCCAAAAAATGTTCTCTTTGCAAAGTGGTTTCATTTCTAAAGCATGCATTAACTGATTTTCTGGCTGATTGTGTCTTGTAACATTAGCAGTTCGTGGCTGCTGGTTGAAGGAAAATATTCACTGTCCTTTTGTCTCTGTTATACTCTCCATTAAGTCTAGAAGGAAAATTTACAATTTCTTGTTTTATGCCATGCTTGTTGCCTTTTTTTTTTCCATTATTTTATTTCATTTTTTAAACAAGACAGACCCTGAGAAGCTAGATTAAACTATGACAGAAAAGTTGAAGATGGTCATACAACACAGAGCTTAAGATCACATTACATTTGAGGAGACTTCTTGAAGAAGCCCTCCACATTACCTATCCCTTTTACAAAAATACATTTTTGATGGATGTAAGCATCTGAATTCAGCGTGTGTATGGTAACACTTTACACTTTCAAGAAAAAAAAAGATCAACATTATAACTTGAGTGTCAGGGGAAGATTGACTGGGAACTGACGGTAGAAACAGCAGAACATTTACATGCCACAGTCAGTAGAGCTGCCAAACTGCAAGACTTAACACAGTAGGATTTAACTGTTGGCAACCTCAGCTCCCCTTCCAAGGGAAAGAATTTCCTTGTTGTAAATGTTAAACCGAAAGCTTTGCATGCTTTAACTTTTCTCAAAAAAGTAAACAAGGAAAAAATAATAGTTATCAGCACAAACAGGTGTTTAACTCGAAATAACTTGAACAGATTGACAGATTTCTTCATTAAAAAAGTCGCTATTCTTGCAAACTTTTTGTTGAATGCTTCTCTTTTCAAAGTAAGACCCATCAACTTCATGCCCAGTACCTCCACAGCACAGCCTTTCTTCGAGGCCACTGAGTTGCTTCATAGTTAGGGAGTACAGTAGCAATGTGAGCTTTTCTTTATTGATTCATCTTTCACAATTCTTCAGCCTTTCAATTCAATTCCATTCAATAGCGCCAAATCACAACAACAGCTGCCTCAAGGCGCTTTATATTATAAGGTAAAGACCCTACAATACAGAGAAAAAGGCTTATCCCAGCTGTATAGGGCGAGTGGCAGAGTACACCCTGGACAGGTGTGAATGGTTGTCTGTCACAGGGAGACAGACAACCATTCACACCTATGGGCAATTTAGAATCATCAATTAACCTAACCCTACTAACTGCATGTCTTTGGGAGCTGTGGGATTAAACCAGAGTACCCAGAGAAAGCCCAAGCAATCACAGGAGAACATGCAAACTCCACACAGAAAGGTCCTGGCCAAGGTGTGAGGCAACAGTGCTAACTACTGCATCACCGTGCTGCCTGGAAGAGAGCCAGAGTTTCATAATAACTAATGATTAAATGCAGAATGGTGTGTAAACACATAGAGAATGAAAAGAGGTAAGTGAAGAAGAAACACTCAGTGCATCATGGGAAGCCCCCAGCAACCCTGAGGGGATGGTTCGGGGGTCATCTGATCCAGCCCTAACTATAATCTTGATAAAAAGGTAAAGTTTTGAGCCTGAGCTTAAAAATCGAGAAAGCATCTGTCTCCCGAATCCAAACTAGGAGCTGGTTCCACAGAAAAGGGACCGGAAAGTTGAAGGCTTGTCTCCCATTCTACTTTTAAAGGAACCACAAGTAAGCCTCATTTACTTTTAATAATAGATTAATAATAGATTAAATGCAGTGTTGAGGCCGTCATTTTCAGCATCTACATGAATGTTAAAATCACCAAATATAATTATTTAATCTGAAATGAGCACTAAACCAAATATAGTCTGAGAATTCAGGTAGAAACTCTGATTAAGGGCCAGGTGGACAATAGATAACAAAAGATAATAAAACGATTTTTACCATTTCACCCTTGATTTTCAACCTAATTACAACAAAGCAAATACACATCTGTAGCATCACGCTACTAGATATCCATTACTTTTGTGTGAAAACTGGAAGCTCATTAAAGGATAAATTTGCTATGACTTAAGTAGGTTTAAACAGAATCCACAATGTGTTTGGGCTGGCTTTTTATAACCAATCAAAACTCTCCATCATCTATGCCTGCTTACACCCCCAAAAAGTATGAGTCAACTGCAGCACCTAACACACAGCTGCTCTCCTAAATCTGCATTAAGAGTACTAGCAACCACATCTCTATGCGACTGCCTAGCGGTCTGTTTCAGCCTGCTGACTCACAGCTGCAGAGCTAGGAGAGCTGCAGGGATGAGGAAGACAAATAAAAACATGCATGGCAGATTTACAAGACTTTTATTCTATTTTAAGTTAAAGAAAAGATTGTGGGAAACTTATAATTTCAATTGGAACAAGCTAACATATAATAATCTAACCACATCTTTAATGGCAGTTTTCAATACTCCATGCTACACAGCTGCAAGGAAAAGATAGAAAAAAACACCTGAAAGATTGAATGGACATACTATAACATGTCACATCAGACCTCCACCCATTTCTTTAACACTTATCCAGGTCAGGGTCATGGGGGGGTTGGAGCCTAATGCAGATGACATTGGCTGAGATGTCTGGTGAACCCTGGATAGGTCACCAGTGCATCTCAGGTCTGACGCACACACAGCCTTTCACACTCACATTCACATCTGCCTTCAGCCATTTTTTATTTGTATTTTTTTGCACGCAACTAACGTAATATGTATGTTTTTGCATCATGGGAGGACACACCAACTCAGCACAGAAAGACAACCCAGAAGGTTTGAACCCAAAACCTTCTAACTGTGAGGTGACACTCCTAGCTACTCTACCAGGATTTTTCTTACCATCAGGCATGTAATGACTCTTTGAAAAGACTGGAAATTACTGAAGGATAATTCACATGGTGTGAGTGACAAAAAAAATAGAAACTAAATAAAGGAAAAACTGCTGAAACAGATTTTTCATTTTGACACCATGTAAGTTTGAATGAAGGAATACATTATATAAAGAACTTTTAGAATTATACTTACTAAATTTCTCTCTTAGATGAAAGATGGGATGTAATTATTATCCATTCATTCATCCATCTTCTTCTGCTCATCCAGTTCAAAAGTGAGGTACACCCTGGCCAGTCTGTTGGAGGGCTAACATGAAGACAGACAAAATTCACACCTACATCCAGTTTACCAGCTAACCTAACAACCATGTCTTTGGACTGTGGGAGGAAGCTAGGTGGGAACCTACGTCGGGATGGGGAAAACTCCACACAGAAAGGCCCCAGCCGGCCAGTGGATTCTTGCAGTGAGGTTCTGTAACAGAGCTAACCACCACACCACTGTGCCACCAATGTAAATGATATGTTCATTATATTATATTAACTAATTTCCAGTGTAGTGTCTTTAAAAAGCACCAGGTTCAAATGATTTTCTTCTGCCCTGATCTGATGCCAGTGAGGTAAAAACTGATCAGTGTTATTACTAATATGCATAACTAAAAAAAAAGCTTTTGATAAATCTCCCCTCTGTGCTCTACCTAAAAGTGCCTGAAGAACCTTTATATTGTGATTAGCTTTTAATCTTCAAATACACTTGAAGGTTTCGTGGAAGCCAAATTTAACACAATATGCACCAGGTCTTTTCTTTTGTCTTAGAAACCAAAAAAGACCTGCTACACAGGCCTGTTCATTCAAATAATAATTACCTAACAGTTTTCGAGATGTTTCCTGGGGGGAACATGTCATTTGCCACTCATTTAAGAGAGAAAGAGACAGTGTTCAGTTGGTGCACTTCCAATTAACAAATTGTAATCAGTTGCAAGCTTAATCTGCAGAGTTGTTTAGCTAATAAACAGTAGATCAGTGTAACATGCAGTTCAGTCACAACTCACATTTGAAATGACTGATACAGTTTTACAGCAGCGGAATACAGTTTGAACTTTGCATCTAGGCTCCCTACCTGCAAATATGATACGCACAGAAATTGGGAAGTGATGAGTTAACATTCCCCTGGAGTCTACAGGTTGATGGTAGGATGGTGAAGGGTTTAAAACAGCAGGCAGTGACGTCTCCGAGGGAGATATGGGAAATGTTAAAGCTTAAATAAAACCTGTAAGGATGTGTTTGGTATATGACACGGGAGGAGTGAGACATGCTAGATGTGAATGTTTGAGTTGCTTGCCTGAATTAGCTTCCTTGCATCACTCCACGTATGCAAAGAACAGTCAACAGTCAAGCTTACAATTAAATATGTATGGAAATTGGAAGTTTTCAAATCAAATAAATAATAATAATAACACGACTGCATTGGCAGAACTAAACCAACTGATCTTCTTTTTGAAAGTATACCCACCAATAATAGCTCCCTGCAGATGTATTCTTGTGGCCTGTGGTCACCACACTGGTGGTGTCCAATGCCAGCAATGATGTCACCACAGCCCCATCACCATTTATGCTGGTGCTTGAGGCACATCACACTGCAGTATTCTCCTGTGACGGGTGTCACATCAGCTGGAATAACAGTAGAAGAAGTCAAAGCAGGAAGCAAAGCAATCACTGAGTTTTTTTTTTTTTTTTTTCAAGGTTTTCTCCTGAAAGTCTTATCTTTCAAGCTGTCGCAGCATCACGCTCTGTATAATCTGAGAATCTTTGAGCTCCTCTACTGATATATCACTGAAATGGCAGCAAAACCAACTCTGTATGCTTGTGTCTACAACCCGGCCATGTCACCACCACCAGGTTACAAAAATCAAGAGGCATACGATTAGTCAAAATGACAACCAAGTGTGGTTCGTGCCAGCAGTTTGGATGTCATCCTTGGGGTGTGCCACTGTTTGTGAGGATGACAATGGCAGATATAAAATTGTGTTGGATAAAAAAGGGTTGTTTTTTTTGTTTTTTGTTTTTTTTTTTTGGGGGGGGGGGGGGGGGGGCGGTTTTTTCTTGCCCCACTCTGTTAATGTTGAAAAAAACATCTAAACTTTAACCCATATATGGTAGCTCACAGCTATAAGCAATAATATTAAGTGACATTTACATTTTGATATTTTGGATACACAAAACCACAAAAATGCTTAATTTCCATCCATCCATCCTGTTTCTTCCACTTATCTAATCCAGAGTTGTGAGGGGTCAGGGTGGACTTGACTCAGTTGCTATAGGGTTAGAGGTGGGGTACACCTTGTTGCCAATCTGTTGCAGGGCTAACAACGAAACACTGACATAATCACCATTTAACCTAACAGGCAGGTCTTTGGAAATCACAAAACAAGCTTAATTCCCATCCATTTCCATGAACAATTTCCATAATTAATTTGGCCTAATGAACCCTTAGCCAACAGACAAAAAACAATGGGTCATCCCTTCATTTAGCACAGAGGTCTAGCAGTGACTACACACTGGTGGATGTAGCTTACAGGTCTGAGAAGTGAAGCCAGCGTGGAACCTGCATTCTTTCTAGTGGTCATCAGCAGGTGACTCCTGTGGTGGCAAAAAGAAGTCCAGTTTGTGTAGTTTTGTGGTCTTCTGTGAAGTCTATGAACAAATCTATGAATGATCCTCAGCTCTTTTGATCTGTGATCTCATTCCCTTAGTTTATAGTCTCAGTAACGAGTTTCAGTTCTTACTGAATACCATGATGTTCACTTCCTAAAGTTTGCTGGCCATTAAAAACAAAAAGGACAGTAATGAAGAGTATGCTTCAGCATGTCGCTACCTTTCTGTTTTCCCTGCATCGCCACCAAGGTTCAGATTCTTCTCAGCTTATCTTCCTGCCTGTTTTGCCAGTGAGCTGCAATATAATGACTAATCTCCGGTGGAACAAGTTGTCCACAGTACATCATATCGTGTCAGCTGAAGGAGTATATGCTTTTGATGGTTTTGAAAATCATACCTTTTGGATTTCTAAATGCCATAGTTTACCTTAACAATGTAATGTCACCCAAACCTAGAGGCAGTTAAACAATCTTCTCACACACACACATACACATTTACACACACCCTACAGGCTTCTTTTCCTGGCAAGGGAGTACTCACTTCACATAGTGACAGAGTGCAAAGACTGGAAACTCAGCAAGTGGTAGGAAACTTGTGGTATGGAATGAGACGACGTTTGATGTTAACAGAAAATTCTGTTCAGGCACTTTGCTGTTAAGACTGATTGGCACTCGAGAGATTGCATCGAATTAGATTCTATTTTGGGACAGATGGTTCCCACATAGTATTTATCCAAAGTGTGTATTTTGGGACTGCGCGCGCATGTGTGTGTGTATGTCTGTGCGTGCACATTGAGGGTGCATTTGTTTGTGTTGCACACGAGGGAGCATGCTCTCTTTCTCAAAAGACCTCACAGTTTAATGGAATTGTGTGCGGTGAATGTGAGACAAGACCAAGAAAAGAGCCATAAGCAACCCCACGGGTGTCACTTTTCTTTTCACTGAGCCGTGTGTGGAGATGAGACCAAATATAAATGCGAAGTACTGCTTTTGTGAAATGGCATTGAAGCAGGAGAGCTTGCTCATTTTCTAGGAAAAGAATGGAGGAAAAAAAATCTATAGATATGGTCACAGTAAATAGGGTGTCACAGTTGTGATATTCAGAAACAACACAAATACAGCATTGCACATCATGTCTCACCATAGGTATTACTTTTTTAATATTAAACATAGATATTAGAATTTTTCTTCTGGGGACATGATGTTTAACCCTTGTGGGGTGTTCTTAATTTTGTCACTCAGTCAATGTTTGTGGGTCTGGTGGATGCGTTGCTTTTTTTTTCTTTTTTTTTACTCAATACGCACATGCAAATTTATGTAAAAATTCTGAACAGATGTTTAGTCTATTTTCAAGCAACACAACCCATATTTGCTATTTACTTCTGTTAGAGCCCATTTATGAATGAATAAAAGTGTCATTCATTTTTTGTGATAAAATATCATCTAAAAAAAACAATTTAATTATAACCATCGTGTCCACTTGCAGTACCAGAAGGCAACATTGTGGACATTGAGGACAGCTACAAGTACCTTGTAATCCCACAGGCAAATGGAAACCATGAAGAGGCCGCTAGGAAAGCTGCAACCACCAAATACATGCAGAGAGTAAGCCAAGTCCTGAAGAGTCAGCTGAATGAGAAGAAAAAGATCAATCAACACCTACACCCTGCTGGTCATCAGATAATAAGCTGGCCAAAGGAGGAGATAGAATTGCTAATGATATTAAGACAAGAAAGCTCCTTACCACGCATGGAGGGTTTCACCCCAAATCCAGCACCCTGAGACTGTACGCTAAGCAGAAGGAAGGAGGCCGAAGACTAGTGAGTGTCAGAACCACCATCCAGGATGAAACAACACAGAAAGAAAACAACAAAGGACAGGCTCCTGCATGGCATGTACCACAGGCAGACAGAAGAAGGAGCTGAAATCAAAAAATCCTACGCTGCAGAAAAAAAATCTGTAATTTAACAGAATTTATTCCATGAATTTTACAGAATTTTCCTATTCTTTTATAAATATGTGAAGTATCACTAAAATCACAAAACTGGCCAGTGAATAAACATGATTTTTTTATGTTTTCACACGAAAGACATTATTTTTCCACACAAAAGGACTGTAAAATTACAGTGACAAGAGTAAATACATATCTGAAATCTGATGCAGTGAGTGCATAATGACATACAAAAAATGAATGTAATTTCACCAGAAAAACTGTGGGGGCAAATGTATTTTCTTCCACTTATCCATGGCCAGGTGAGGGGGCAGTAGCCTAAACATACACACACACACATATTTGCAACTTTTCTGAAGAGTGGCAACATTGGAGCCTCAAAACAACTCACAATGAGCTGAAAACAAAGATTGTTCAACATCATGGTTTAGGGGAAGGATCCAAAAAGCTGTCTCAGAGATTTCAGCTGTCAGTTTCCACTGTGAGGAACATAGTGAGGAAATGGAAGACCACAGGCACAGTTCTAGTTAAGGCCCGAAGTGGCAGGTCAAGAAAAATCTCAGATAGACAGAGGAGAAGGATGGTGAGAACAGTCATAGTCACAGAGCAGAGCAGCTCCAAAGACCTACAACAACATCTTGCTGCAGATGGTGTCACTGTGCATCGTTCAACTATTCAGCGCACTTTGCACAAAGAGCGGCTGTATGGGAGAGTAATGCAGAAGAAGCCTCGTTAAAGTTGAGGGTCGCATGGATTCCAGTCAACATCAGCAGATTCTTGAGAACAATGATCAAGAATCAGTGACAAAGTTGAACTTGCGCCGGGGCTGGATACTTCAGCAAGACAACGACCCTAAACACTGCTCAAAATCCACTAAGGCATTCATGCAGAGGAACAAGTACAGTGATCTGGAATCTCAGTCTTATTAGGGTGCTCCTGGCAGTGAACCCCAGGAAGGCTACCGGACCAGACGGAGTACCTGGCAAGGTGATCAGAGCGTGTGCCCACCAGCTCACCCTGATTCTCACCAGGATTTTCAACCGCTCCCTGGCCCAAGCAGTCATCCCCCCCTGCCTAAAAACAGCCACAATCATCCCCGTGCCCAAAAGGTCATCTGTCACCAGCCTAAATGATTACCGCCCTGTGGCCCTCACACCGGTAATCATGAAGTGCTTTGAGAGGCTGGTTCTCCAGCACATCAAAGACCATCTGCCCCCCACTTTCGACACCCATCAGTTTGCATATCGAGCAAACAGATCCACAGAGGACGCCATCGCTGTAGCTCTCCACTCTGTGTTGAGCCACTTGGAGCAGCAGCAGAGCTACGCTCGCATGCTCTTTGTGGATTACAGCTCAGCATTCAACACAATCATCCCGGACATTCTCACCACCAAACTGCACACCCTGGGCCTCCCCCCTCTCACATGTTCCTGGATCAAGGACTTCTTAACCAACCGGCCCCAGACTGTGAGACTTGGCCCCCATCTCTCCTCCACCCGCACACTGAGCACTGGCTCCCCACAGGGCTGTGTGCTGAGCCCCCTCCTGTACTGCCTCTACACCCATGACTGCAGTCCGGCCCACAATAACAACCTCATCGTCAAATTTGCTGACGACACCACAGTGGTCGGACTCATCTCGAAGGGAGATGAGGCAGCTTACAGAGAGGAGGTCTTGAAGTTGACAGCCTGGTGTTCAGAGAACAACCTGGTACTGAACACCATGAAAACCAAAGAGATCATCATCGACTTCAGGAAGCACAGGACTGACCCAGCTCCCCTCTACATCAACGGCGAGCATGTGGAGAGGGTCCACACCTTCAGGTTTCTTGGTGTCCTCATCTCTGCTGATCTCTCTTGGTCAGATATCACAGATGTTATCAAGAAGGCTCAGCAGCGACTTCACTTCCTGAGGGTCCTCAGGAAGAACAACTTGGACTCAAACCTGCTGCTGACCTTCTACCGCTCATCCATTGAGAGCCTGCTGACCTACTGTATCACAGTATGGTACGGCAGCTGCACTGAGGCAGACAGGGTCAGGCTTCAGAGGGTAGTCAAGACAGCACAAAGAATCGTTGGCTGCCCTCTCCCCTCCCTGATGGACATCTACACCTCCCGCTGCATCAGCAGAGCCAGGAACATCATCAAGGACAGCTCACACCCTGGCTTTGACCTGTTTGACCTGCTGCCCTCTGGCAGGCGCTACAGGTGCATCAAAGCCAGAACAAACAGACTCAAGAACAGTTTCTTCGCCAGAGCAATCACCACCCTGAACTCACACACTCACCCTGTCATGGCCGGGGAGGAAACGGACGAGGAAGGACTCACATGAAGGACTCCAGAAGCAAACATAACTAAAAAGGGGATTTATTTCAACGGGGAAACACAAATACAAAAACCTTGGAAGGGAGGCACAGGGAGACGAAGGGCAGGCACAGGGAACACAGGAACATGCGGGCACAAAACATCAACGACGCGACAGAGAACAAATGAAAACTGAGGGCTTAAATACACAATGGGTAATCAGGGCAAGAGGAAACAGCAGGGAACAACAGGTGAGGCAAATGAAACTAATTACACAGGGGAAGCAAAGCTAAACACAAAGCACAAGGAAATCACATTGGCAAAATAAAACAGGAAGTGATAAACCAAGGAACACGCAGACAAGTCACAACACTGGGAACATGACAAACATACAGGGAGGACAAACTCAGGAAATAAATTAACACAAAACGCTGGGCCAACGGCCCAGGACATGACAGTACCCCCCCCCTCAAAGGCCGGCTCCCGACGGCCAAAACCAGAAACAAAACCAGACAAGGGCGGGAGGCGGGGGACCAGGAGGGAGGGCCCGAAACAAAAACAAAGACAGGGAGCAAAACAGAAATCACAGGGCGTGAACAAAACAAATCAAACCCGGACAGGAAGAAAACAAAAACACAGGACCAGAACAAAAGGCGACGGCACAAGGCCGGAGACAGTCCAACAGGGGGCATCAAAATGAGGCAGAGCAGAGGCAACACAGTCCAAACAAGAACAAAACACGGGGACGAGAAGCAAAAAAAAAAACAACCGGATGAAACAAAAAGCGACGGCACAAGGCCGGAGAGCTCCAATGTCCAAAACAGGGGGCCGAAACAAGGAACAGTCCAGGAGCTATGACAAAACAAAAAACAGCAGGGGAAAAAACAGTCCACAGTTCAGGGGAGTCAGTGGGAAATCCAAAAACAAAAAACACACAGTTCAGGAGGCCGCAGAGGCCAAGGGGCCACAAAGCAAAATCCCAACGAGGGAGGCCGACCGCGCTCCCAGCGGCGGCGGCGACGAGGACGAGAAGGAATCACTGGAGGCCGACCGCGCTCCCAGCGGCGGCGGCGACGAGGACGAGAAGGAATCACTGGAGGCCGACCGCGCTCCCAGCGGCGGCGGCGACGAGGACGAGAAGGAATCACTGGAGGCCGACCGCGCTCCCAGCGGCGGCGGCGACGAGGACGAGGGGGAGTCACTGGAGGCCGACCGCGCTCCCAGCGGCGGCGGCGACGACGAGGGGGAGTCACTGGAGGCCGACCGCGCTCCCAGCGGCGGCGGCGGCGACGACGAGGGGGAGTCACTGGAGGCCGACCGCGCTCCCAGCGGTGGCGGCGACGAGGAGGGGTCACCGGAGGCCGACCGCGGGGCGTGCGGCGGCGGCGACGGGGAGCAGACACTGGAGGCCGACCGCGGGGCATGCGGCGGCGGAGAAGGGCGACCCCGGGCTCTGGTGGGGAACCCTCGGGTGACGTGGAGCGCTCGGACTGAGCAGAGACCCCCACCGGCTCGGACTGAGCGGGACCCCCTGGCTCGGAGCGCTCGGACTGAGCGGAGACCCCCCATCGGCTCGGACTGAGCGGGACCCTCGTGCGCGGAGCGCTCGGACTGAGCGGAGACCCCCATCGGCTCGGACTGAGCGGGACCCTCTGGCGCGGAGTGCTCGGACTGAGCGGGACCCCCTGGCTCGGACTGAGCGGAGACCCCCATCGGCTCGGACTGAGCGGGACCCTCTGGCGCGGAGCGCTCGGACTGAGCGGAGACCCCCATCGGCTCGGACTGAGCGGGACCCTCTGGCGCGGAGCGCTCGGACTGAGCGGGACCCTCTGGCGCGGAGCGCTCGGACTGAGCGGAGACCCCCATCGGCTCGGACTGAGCGGGACCCCCTGGCTCGGACTGAGCGGAGACCCCCATCGGCTCGGACTGAGCGGGGCCCTCTGGCGCGGAGTGCTCGGACTGAGCGGAGACCCCCATCGGCTCGGAATGAGCGGAGACCCCCATCGGCTTGGAGTGAGCTGAGCCCATGGGCTGAACGGGGCCTACATAGTGAGGCACCGGATGCGTAGGCTGGGACCGCGGAACAGGGCACACTGCTGCTTTATTGAGCAGCAGGGGCTGCTCGAGGAATAGCAGAGGTGCAGGGGACTGCGTGGAAGCAGGCCGGGAGACGACTGGCTGCGTGGAAGCAGGCCGGGAGACGACTGGCTGCGTGGAAGCAGGCCGGGAGACGACTGGCTGCGTGGAAGCAGGCCGGGAGACGACTGGCTGCGTGGAAGCAGGCCGGGAGACGACTGGCTGCGTGGAAGCAGGCCGGGAGACGACTGGCTGCGTGGAAGCAGGCCGGGAGACGACTGGCTGCGTGGAAGCAGGCCGGGAGACGACTGGCTGCGTGGAAGCAGGCCGGGAGCCAGAGAGAGCGGGCTGTGAGCTAGGGAGATCTGGCTGCGTGGAAACAGACCGAGAGCTAGGGAGATCTGGCTGCGTGGAAACAGACCGAGAGCTAGGGAGATCTGGCTGCGTGGAAACAGACCGAGAGCTAGGGAGATCTGGCTGCGTGGAAACAGACCGAGAGCTAGGGAGATCTGGCTGCGTGGAAACAGACCGAGAGCTAGGGAGATCTGGCTGCGTGGAAACAGACCGAGAGCTAGGGAGATCTGGCTGCGTGGAAACAGACCGAGAGCTAGGGAGATCTGGCTGCGTGGAAACAGACCGAGAGCTAGGGAGATCTGGCTGCGTGGAAACAGACCGAGAGCTAGGGAGATCTGGCTGCGTGGAAACAGACCGAGAGCTAGGGAGATCTGGCTGCGTGGAGACAGACCGAGAGCTAGGGAGATCTGGCTGCGTGGAGACAGACCGAGAGCTAGGGAGATCTGGCTGCGTGGAGACAGACCGAGAGCTAGGGAGATCTGGCTGCGTGGAGACAGACCGAGAGCTAGGGAGATCTGGCTGCGTGGAGACAGACCGAGAGCTCGCTGACACTGGGGCCTGAGAGGGAGCTGACACTACTGGAGCTACAGAAGGAGCAGGAGCTGAGGGAACTGGGACCAAAACCGAAGGAACTAAGACAGGGGCTGAGGGAACTGACTGAGAGGGCACTGAAACAGCTGACACTGGGGACCGAGGAAGAGTTACTGGAGCTGACTGAAGGCGAGGGAGAGCGACTGGAGCTAGAGCTGACTGAGACCCTGCTGCTGCAGCTAACACAGAAAACCGATGCGAAGGCTTGGACCTGGTTGCCCCCACCCGCGGAACAGGAACGGGTGCAGAGGTCAGCCCGTCCGTGGCTGCCCCCACCCGCGAAACAGGTACGGGTGCAGAGGTCAGCCCGTCCGTGGCTGCCCCCACCCGCGGAACAGGTACGGGTGCAGGGGGAGCTGGAGCCAAGGGAGCGGGAGCAGGGTGAGCAGAGGGAGCTGGAGCTAACTGAGGGGTCTGAGACTGCGACTGAGGAGGAGCTGGAGCTACAGCTGACTGGGAACACTGCGACTGAGGAGGAGCTGGAGCTACAGCTGACTGGGAACACTGCGACTGAGGAGGAGCTGGAGCTACAGCTGACTGGGAACACTGCGACTGAGGAGGAGCTGGAGCTACAGCTGACTGGGAACACTGCGACTGAGGAGGAGCTGGAGCTACAGCTGACTGGGAACACTGCGACTGAGGAGGAGCTGGAGCTACAGCTGACTGGGAACACTGCGACTGAGGAGGAGCTGGAGCTACAGCTGACTGGGAACACTGCGACTGAGGAGGAGCTGACACTGGAGGAACTGACACTGGAGGAACTGACAGAGTGCTAGGGTGAACAGACATTAGGGAAACCGACTGAAGGCTAGAGGGGCCTGAGTACGTCAAAACTGGCCGCGTGGAAGCAGGCCGGGAGACAGAAAGAGCAGACTGCGAGCTAGAGAGAGCAGGAGCTAAGGGCGTTAGAGCTGACTGCGAGGAGACTGACTGCGAGGAGACTGACTGCGAGGAGACTGACTGCGAGGAGACTGACTGCGAGGAGACTGACTGCGAGGAGACTGACTGCGAGGAGACTGACTGCGAGGAGACTGACTGCGAGGAGACTGACTGCGAGGAGACTGACTGTGAGCTAGGGAGAGGAGCTGACTGCGTGGAAGCAGCCTGAGGCACAGCTGACTGGGGAGACTGAGACACAGCTGACACCGGGCACTGAGAATGAGCTGACACTGGGGACTGCTGTAGGTGAAGGGTGGAGGTTAAGAAATCCTGCACTAACCCATGCAGAGAGCCAAATAACCAAGGGTAATCATCGACTAGCCCTTGCAGCTGGGCCGTGAGCTGTTGCTGTTCCTGCTCACATGGGTCAGCCAGAAGGTCCATAACCAGTGAATCCACCCAACAGATAATGGTCTGCTTTGCCACCTCAGGGAGGGGAAAGGCAGGGGGGTGACGGGAATAATTGTCCGCAGGCATAGTAGCGTTGAAGCCAGTGTTACTCACGGAAACGGAGGATTGGGTGTGAAGTGGTGAAGCGGTCCGCGGCGTTATACCGCTCGGGTCTCGGGGTGCCTTCCGCCGTTGCTGCCGGGAACTCCCTCTCCTCCGCGGCTGCCGAGGAAGGGAGGGATCAGCGAAAGGGGAGGCAGGTGAGTGACGATGACGGGGACTGTTCAAAGACGCCGGGCCCCCCAGCGCTAGACGAGTGCCGTCGAAAAAATTGGAGCCGGAGGGGGTTTTGTAATGGTCGCGTCGTTCTGTCATGGCCGGGGAGGAAACGGACGAGGAAGGACTCACATGAAGGACTCCAGAAGCAAACATAACTAAAAAGGGGATTTATTTCAACGGGGAAACACAAATACAAAAACCTTGGAAGGGAGGCACAGGGAGACGAAGGGCAGGCACAGGGAACACAGGAACATGCGGGCACAAAACATCAACGACGCGACAGAGAACAAATGAAAACTGAGGGCTTAAATACACAATGGGTAATCAGGGCAAGAGGAAACAGCAGGGAACAACAGGTGAGGCAAATGAAACTAATTACACAGGGGAAGCAAAGCTAAACACAAAGCACAAGGAAATCACATTGGCAAAATAAAACAGGAAGTGATAAACCAAGGAACACGCAGACAAGTCACAACACTGGGAACATGACAAACATACAGGGAGGACAAACTCAGGAAATAAATTAACACAAAACGCTGGGCCAACGGCCCAGGACATGACACACCCACTGTAACTGTGCAATATTATATTATTCATACTGAACAATATCTGACATTCCTATATTGTGTAATATCCAGTATTCATTCACTAGTGCAATATTCATTCACCAAGTGCAATATTCATCATCTTCATTATTATATGTATACACATATTTACTTTTCTTACAATGTACAGATGCACCAATGTATGTATATATTTTTATACATTCTATTTTTTGTATATTTTACACATTGTTTATTTCTGTATATCTCTTGATTATATTGATCATACTAGATTATAATATTTTCATAATATTTTTATTTTAGAGAGTTTGATTTTCTGTTACATGGCACTGAACAGGAGTGGCCCTCCAATCTCATTGTACATCCTGTATAATGACAATAAAGGCATTCTATTCTATAACTACACATTATTCAATATATATTCATGAGTACAAAATTCTTTTTTCTATTAAACAACTTCAATAAAGGACTGACTGTAACTTTAATGGTTATACTGGATAATATTAATACAGTGTCATTTTAGTAAGGGGCTCAGCTACAATCATAGACTTGCCCCAGTGTTCAAGAACCTGTCAGTGAGACAATTATTCCTACACACCTATCTTTGATTGAAAGCAATGCCCCTTCTCTCCAGGTCATCTTTGGTGACAAAGGAAATCAAATCACAAACTAAAGTAGAAATATATCAGACAGGTCAAGGGGAACTTTGCTCACCACAAAATTAAATTACAAATTTGATTCAACCACTGTCACAGAATATAACTCCTGAAATGTTGTGAATATCTCAAAAGAGATAAAATCTCTTAGAGTCTACGAGGGTTGATATCTCATTTTAGAGGCAAATAACTGCAGGGACAATAGGTAATTGCAGCTTTGCTAATGGATTAATCAACACCCCTTTTGGGAGGCATTACTGTAAGGGAAGTGATGATGACTTATTGTGAAATTAAACAGTCAACAACTGCTTTCATCTCCAAGTGTTACACTGAATATAATAAGCCTTTTTATAATGGGTAAAAAAGTTCTGGTGTTTGCCATAATGAAGTTGCAGAAGAGTCTGAAGCAAAACACATTTGATGATACCAGAAAAAAATAAATACTACACCTACACTATTATGAAAGGGCTTTTCTTTGTCTTTACTGTTTTCTATAATATAAAACAATGTTGAACTATGAAATAACACAGGGAATTATGTAGAAAATAAAAGACAGTCAATCTGTTATTTAAATTTACCATCCAAGTCAGTGTTGGTTTAGAAATATTTCAGCCAGTGGAGGTCATCACCTCTTAATGCATTTGAGACAATCACTTGAGTTCTGGTAATCATGAAGTAAATACTACTGGTAGGCCATGTACTGTGGAGAACCACTCAACTAAAGGACTGTCATTAGGACAAGTCTGTCCTAGGAAAAAAAAGGTTATGAAAGTTTCTTAAAAAGCAGATAACAGAAACCATCAAAAGACATGAGAAAACACAACTCTCATGATGACTGCCCAAGGAAAGAAAGACCAGGAGGTACCTCTGCTGTAGAGGTTAAGTTCTTTAGAGTTACCAGTCACAGAAATTGCCAATTAACGGCATCTCAGATAGAGCCCACATCAATGCTTCCCAGAGTTAAAATAACATTGAGTGTTAGGCGGGGACTGCGTGAATCACACTTTCATGTTTGATCTGCTGCAGAGTAACCGAGGCAGAAGGAGCCTAATAAGAAGAAGAAAAGTGCTTGCACCAAGAAACACAAGGAATGTATATTAGACCAGTGGAAAGCTGGACTTTGATCTGATCAGTCCAAATCTGAGATTTTTGGTCTCACTGCTGTGTCTTTCTAAAATACAGAAACAATCAACAACATTTTTTTATTCTGCAGCATGTAGAAGATGGGCGATGGTTTGGGGAGGGGCTCCTCCAGTTAGCAGGCACATTAGGGTCTGATCTAGGCTACTTTTGACACTTAGAACTCATCTGCAAATGCTGTGTAGGCCAGATATGGCTTAAAAGTAATGAAGCTTGACATAAGGATTGTGTTGGCCAGGTGTGCTCTAAATATCACAGCACACTTGACATCTGGTCCATATAAGATGGACCTGTGACTGAGCTGAGGTAACCAAAGTCCCTATGAGTCAACACCATGTGTCACGGCTTAATTAGACCCTACAAAGCAACAGATTTGGGCCACAACTTTGCTAGTGACACTGTTGACAGTTTATTCAGAATTCAAGACAGCACTGCCTGATTTATACTTTGACATGTACTCTACTATCAACAGAATCAAAAACTGAGCGGCAATGGCAGTGAATATGTGTTCTTTTGTATTTCAATAATCGTAGTTTAGTTGAGAATAATCTTTGCAATAACATTTCAGTAATTGGATCAAAATTTTACTGTCTTCCCTTTTATATTTTGTAACAACAAAGCCCCCAAAAACTTGAAACATGCAAAGTCACATTTATTTGATATGTCACTGTCTAGTAAATACTGCACATCTTGGAAAACTCGGATGATCGCGCATGAATAACAAAGAGTAGTGTAATTGCACTCAACCACACAAGATACCAGTGGCATATCATCACTGAATGATGATATGCCACTGGTATCTTAGACATACTTCAAACAAATTTTGGGCTCCTTATGAAACGCCTTTTCTTACTAAAACTTCTTGCTTTCTTCACATGCTTCTACTGTTCATTTAATCATCTGTTATGTGACAGTGTTTTTGCACTAATGCCTTTCCAATACAATGCATTGCTATTCCTGTGGATAAGGAGTGCCCGATGCTGTTTGTTCTTGCTTCAGCAGAGGAAATTAAAGTATACAATCTAATAAAGAATCTAGTCAAACGAAGAAAGTCTGCCATCCAGTGCATCTATCTCATTCTACCACTGTGCTGTCTAATAAAGACAAGGAGCAACTGCTTGGGAGCACAATTAATTACACCATGATATTTTTCTAGAGGGAAAAACTGAAAATAAAGTTTGCTGTGTGAATGACAGCACCTCTAATTTGTTATGACCTATAGGCATAGAGTGTTTGGATATTTAGGCTTCATGGGCAATGAACATTATTATAAATCAATTTGGCTGATTTGACTGATGGCTTTATACATTTTTACATTTTATTATTATGAGACAAATTGATAGCCTCATAATGGGGATGAGAATAATGATGATGTTTGAAAGAGCACGCGATGTTTTCTCACATGCGGGACATTTCAGACTTAATTACATATGTATATTTGAAAAAGTATTCTGTTTGTGCATCATTCCAACCTCAAAGACAACTATTTAGAGTTTGGTTAAACATTAAACAAAGAGTGAAAAAAAAAGTAAAAGGATTGATAATATTTAAAATTTACATTTTTTAATGTCGAGCTTCCAGCCATCCATCTATTTCATAACCACTTAATTAGTTCATGGTTGTTGGGGGGCTATTTCAGCTGTCACAGGGCAAGAAGCAGGATTCACCCTGGACAGGTCAGAGGAAGTTAAAGTATACAATCTAACTATCACAGGGCCAACAACGGAAAAAACTGTGATCTATTTCCATCCATCCATCCAGCCATCCATTTTCTTGCACTTATACTTGCTAAATGTTAAGCATCAACCAGATATTATTTCTTTTGGCCTTTATACCACAATACAGGGATTAGAAAGAGAGAGCACATTTCTCCCATTTTGGCTTCTCTTCATTGGCTCCCTGTTAAATCCAGAATTATATTTAAAATCTTTCTTCTCACATAGAAGGCCTTGAATAATTAGTCTCCACCGTATCCTAAAGACCTCATAGTACTGTATCACGCCAATAGAGCGCTGTCAGACTGTTGGCTTACTTGTGGTTCCTCGGATACCTAAGAGTAGAATGGGAGGCGGAGCCTTCAGCTTTCAGACCCCTCTCCTGTGGAACCAGCTCCCATTTGGATTCAGGAGACTGACACCATCTCTACTTTTAAGATTAAGCTTAAACCATTCTGTTTTGATCAAGCTTATAGTTAGGGCTGGATTAAGTGACCCTGAACCATCCCTTTGTTACGCTGCAATAGGCCTGGGCTGCTGGGGGGGGGGTGTTCCTATGATGTACTGAATATTTCATCTTTACCTACGTCTTGTCACTCTCCGTGTTTATACACCACTCTGTACTTAACCATTCGTTATTAATCTCTGGCTCTCTTCTATAACAAGTCTTTTGTCCTGTCTCTCTCCCCTCGTCCCCTCCCTGAGCCTGGTTCTGCTGGAGGTCTCTTCTAGTTTAAAGATTTTTTTAAAATCAAGTGCTTGCTTATAGGAGGTCATTTTGACTGTTGGGTTTTTCTCTGCAATCACTGTAGGGTCTGTACCTTACAATATAAACTGCCTTAAGGAAACTGTTAAAGTTTGATTTGGTGCTATATAAATGAAATTTAACTTAATTGAACTTTGATAAGGCACCATGAACTAGTTCTTTCTCAGTTTGTCTCTGTGTGGCTCGTTTGATTTGCTTACTGCAGTATAATAAATAATTAGTATTTGTATTTCTTTTTAATCATAAAATTAATAAAACTACTAAAAAGTTGAGTAACTGTACATTTAATCGACCCGATTCGTTGAGGATGCAGTGCTAAGATCTGAATGAAACTCAATCTATTAAGTATGCCAAAAAATACTCTCCTTTATAAATTTAAGTTTAATTGCATTGCTGAAATCCCTCAAATCCATATTTGTGTTTGGGAGTACACTGGTGTTGTCCATAAGTAAAAAGATGGTAGCAGGTTGACCTGGCAAATTTTATTGTGCAATTTATTAACTCACACTACATGTTGAGTTTGAGTTTTAATCTTCCTGCCTTCCTGCATTATCAGAACCTGTAAGCTCTTCACCCATGCTGTAAAGGTCAGCTGACCAGCCGCAGTGTCAGGGTGCAAAAGTTAACACTGTGGGTAGGGTCACTGTAAGCTATTCCTGGAAGGCTTTCCACAACAATGATAGATAATTGCAGAACATTTTCTATCCCACCTGTGGAATTTAAAATAATCCATGTGCAAAGCACTATAACATACATTTGTTATATAAATTGCACTTACCCTGAAACCAAAAATGGCTTTTTTTTTTGTTCCATCTTGTAAGTTACATGTAAATATTACTAGTAAAATAAGTTATAAATCCACATTTATAACAGAAACACAGGACTATTGTGGAAGTTTAAAAGCTGAAATTGAACTGCTGGGTTTAAATTTTATTAGGATTATGCTCCACTTGTTTTAATGAGCTTTTTCTTTATTTCTTTCTTTATTTTTTGAATGTAAACTCAGCTCATCCATTTTCTTATTGATAGCATGCAGTGTTTGAGTGTCTTGACTGGAGGTATTATGGCCAATTATTCATTTTCTGAATACTGTGTACCATTACACCCACTCATACCAAATGCATCAATTAGCTAATTATTTCTATGTCAACATTTGTGTGGGTTTTGTGCAATAAAGCAAGCCATTTCCTATTTTGCTTCATTAATATTTGCGTGGATAAATGGGGAAATTGCAGATTAAGTAGCAAGCCCTATAATAAGACAATTATAAACAAAGTTTGTTAGAATTTGTACATTCATATCTAGACATTCACCAAGAAAACTTCTGTGACCAAAACTCTTCCCCATAAAACCATGTTAAACCCTTAAGTTGTTACTCAGGATAATATAAACATCTTGTGTATTTTATTATCTGACCATTTTCCTTGATTTTATTACTTGAATTTTGTGTTAGTATTTCAGGAAATGGCACCTCAGAACACATAGAGGCCTCTACATTTAACCAAGGTCATTGCTTTGAGTGTTTGAAATGATTCATGTAGAAACATGGGACATACGCCAGGTTAAAATTAACTGGAATTATCCTTTAACCACTATAATTTGTGAGAGCAAGTATCAATTTGTGTGGAGTGAGGGAGGGCTTTTTTTGTTGTTGTTGTTTTTATAGTCAAACTAAATATTATTCAAATATGTGAAAAAACAGAAAAAAAAAGTTCTGCCCTGCTATTGCAGTAAGGCATTTTACAGACACAACAGCCACTCAAGATACATTTGTCAGTGAGGAAATTCAAGAGGCATTCAGTCTTCAAGTGAAGTGAATTTGAGCAACAGCAAATATTTGGCCAGTATTGTTACAAGTAATTCCATTTATTCATATTACAGAGCATTTTGTTCAATCAAAAAGAAAAAAAAATACTAGCAGCGAGATGAAATTTGGAGTGTGGGAGGAAGCCAGAGTACCCTGAGACAAACTAGAGAAGCATAACTGGTCAGAAGATTCAAACCCAGGTACGTTAAAACAATGCAGTGAGAAAACTGTTGCTTTAAGTGTTGGATCAAAAACAGCTTGTCAGTTGCATCTGCACCCTGCTTCATAGACCTTCACACTGAGTTTCAGCTCATTCTTTTTTGAATGATTTTGATAGCTGATAATGCAGCACACACAGGGACCTGAAGTTGGGGCAAACCTAAAACATAATAGAATATTCAATTTTAAAACTCCAAATGAATAATAGTGTAACCCTCTGTAACTACTGTGTATGTAAATAAGCAATGGCTTGACAATCAATTCAAATTTGATAGTTGGTCAAGGTTGTATGTCTGTGTAGATTCTCAGTTATCCAGGTCATAGTAGTCTCTGGAGCTTGAAAAAGGCGACTGGACTTCTTTTTGTTTCTTGAAGACGTTTCACCTCTCATCCGAAAGGCTTCTTCAGTTCTCAACCAAATGGTGGAGAGACCCAGGTATTTAAACCCCTGTGGGCGTAGTCCCCTGGAGGTGGTTATGACCCTCTATTGATCATGTGCTTGAACACATGTGCCCAGGTGTGAAGGGGGCGTGGGTCATATTTAATCAGTGGTTTCAGTTGAAACCAACTTAGGACTCCGCTCCATTGTTTCCTGTGGCCTATTGAGGTCACTGGAACAAAGGTGTGAATGGGGGTTGAGACGTCTGGAAAGGGAGCTCAGGACAGCACTGTAAGCGGGGGAAAGTTGGTGACGTAATCCACCTCCTCTGTTCAATGATGGTTGTTCACAGTGGACATAGATGGCTTCTTTCACTCCTCTTTCAAACCATCTGTTTTCCCTGTCCAAAATGTGGACATTGGCATCCTCAAAAGAGTGCCCTTTTTCCTTCAGATGCAGATGTACTGCTGAATCTTGTACATCTGCATCTGAAGGAAAAGCAGTACATCTGCATCTGAAGGAAAAAGGGCACTCTTTTGAGGATGCCAATGTCCACATTTTGGACAGGGAAAACAGATGGTTTGAAAGAGGAGTGAAAGAAGCCATCTATGTCCACTGTGAACAACCATCATTGAACAGAGGAGGTGGATTACGTCACCAACTTTCCCCCGCTTACAGTGCTGTCCTGAGCTCCCTTTCCAGACGTCTCAACCCCCATTCACACCTTTGTTCCAGTGACCTCAATAGGCCACAGGAAACAATGGAGCGGAGTCCTAAGTTGGTTTCAACTGAAACCACTGATTAAATATGACCCACGCCCCCTTCACACCTGGGCACATGTGTTCAAGCACATGATCAATAGAGGGTCATAACCACCTCCAGGGGACTACGCCCACAGGGGTTTAAATACCTGGGTCTCTCCACCATTTGGTTGAGAACTGAAGAAGCCTTTCGGATGAGAGGTGAAACGTCTTCAAGAAACAAAAAGAAGTCCAGTCGCCTTTTTCAAGCTCCAGAGACTTGGTCAAGGTTGGGCACACAGCTTTAAACTTTCAACTTTATGAATACGATAACTCAAGAACGATATCGCTTTGGATATTCAAATCAATAACATAGATGCATCTACTACAAATCTCCGATGAGGTCAAATCTTGACAATCTTGACATCAAGGTCGAGGTCAAATTTTCTGAAACTCTTATGAATGCAATAACTCGAGAATGATGTGACCTAGGAAGTTGAAATTGATGCCAGAGATGCATCTACTAAAAATCTCGGATGAGTCCGTTCTAACCAGAATAATGCCAATCACAGAAACTAACAGTATTTCTTATACCTGGTTCTTACTCAGCTATTTGCTTTTGAATTGATATGGTGAATAAAGTCTCTGAGACTCATAAGCACCCCATTAAGATCTACTGGGACCTGGTAATTATGTGTTCCAGAACTTGTACTTCCAGCCATGATGCTGGAACACGTCTACAGCCAGGAGGCTGACGGGTAGCACTGGTATTTTTCCGCTGCCTCCAAAGGGCAAATGTTATCAACCACTTTTACACGACCAGCTCTGTGCTCTTATAAATACAAAAAACAAAATAATAAAAATTGTTGCCCAACAAAGTGAATGCAGCATCTTGCAAACGATGCATTTCCCAAAAAGGAAAGCACATTACTAAACAATACGCTGTTACTGTCTAGCCCTGAATTCACTGAAAGAGCAAACTATAGAATTAATAACCAACCGAAAAGTTTCTGTTTTCTTAAATTATGGCTGTACTCACAAACTCAAAAACTAAGGATGGTCAAAATATTATTGATCCATAAGCAAGATCATGGAATGTAAACAGGTAATTTCATTCAGGAACACAGCGCATTAGGAGCACCACTTAAAACCCAGTTCTGTGTGGTGTGGGGTTGTTTTTTTCTGCCTCTTCGTTTATTTCCTCACAGCCTGTTTATAGGAGTGGCGTCTCTCCTCACAGTACAGAGAAAAGGACAAACATCAAGAAGGTGGAACAGGTCATACCGAGGTGAAGGCAACAATGGCCTTTATCCCCGCAAAGCACACACACAAAAAAAAAAAGTCTGTCACTCAGAGACATGGTACCAGCTGTTGAGCAAGCAGAACATGACCCTGCAATATTTCTATTCCCTCTTAATCCACAGCCAATATGTCTTACATAGCCTTCTGATGAGGCTACCAAAAGGTTATGAAAGAAACACAAAACAACATTAATTTTGTGAACAGACTGAGACTAATTACCTTTTTTTCCCCCAGTTGTTATGGCTTACTGTGGCCGGTCACCTTCACCTGTTACCTCTGTTCTCTGTGTATGAGCAGAGACACGCAAACACACATACGCACTGCAAAACAGATGTTGTGAAGGAGGTTTTTATAGCCAAAGGAAGAATTCAGCGATCATATCCTTTCAGTTGTAATCTGTGGACCTCCGGGCCTTTTGGTGCTGCTGAGCTGGCCAATGCAATCTTTTTTTTTTAACAATATACCAGATTGTTGATTGTTATTATTGTTGTTTGGCCATTTCTAAAGTTTTTTGCAATCGCTCTGAAAGTTTGTTTTGGTTTGTCAGCCTAATGATGGCCTCCCTCACATGCACTGACATCTGGACCTCATATTGAGAGTTCCAGTAAAGATCTACAAGTTCAACATTTGAAATTAACTCCAGATCTTTTATCATCTTAGTTTGTCACTGGAATAACAAGTTAACAGGCCTCCCGTGGCTATGAAACAGTCAATCAACTGAACAGTTACTTTTGAGGGACTATCCTCAACAGTTGATTAAACAGCTGGAATCGCATTTTATTTGTTTCCATTGTGGTGGTGTACAAAAACTTATGGACCTGACTGTAAACAACACTAAAGCAGAGTAGTGACTCTCATATGCATGAAGCTGAAATGATACATATTCATATAAATTGAAGGCAAATAACATATTTATTTTTGCCATTCCCAGTCAGCATGAGGAAGTTATTACTTTAATACTGTAATGAATTAGTACTTAGCACTCACCAATGCAAAGAGCCAAGGTATCTGTATACCAAAATTGTAAAATTGGTGCTACCCTTTTTATGAGAATAGGTTTCAGTGTAGTTTAATATTATTGATACTTATTTATTTCTTTTTAAAATTAAGTTTACACATGTAAACACAGCATGACCCACAGCAGCACCTAGCCCATAGGTGCTGCAGTGCATCCGTGGTTCAGTCTCTTGCCAGCCAGACCTTGTGCTGGATGTTATTTCCTTTACTCTCTCACTTTCCTGTCTCTCTCTCCACATGATTTATTAACAAAAAAAAAGAAGAAGAAGGATCCTGCAAAACCAATAAAAACTTTACTTTTCAGGTTTCACTTGATTCATAATTTTTCTATAGAATTTCATTCACGTCTCCTATGCCCACATTACAACACAAAATTGCACCTCGCTTTCCTGCCGGGTCTTAGGTCATGGTGATTTCTTTAAAGGTGTTTTTACCACAGTAAATCTGCTTCTGTTGGTGAATGCGCTGGCCCTGTGCTGCTGATGCGTAAAATTATCACTGCTGAACTTGCTCTTTGAGATTATCTTTCAACTCACCCAAATTCCTTTAGATATTATTCACACTAAATTTCTCAAAGAGGTTAAAAGAAGTATGGGCTCTAGCACGCTCTCTATTGTGAATGGATTACTCTCCAGCGATGGCATTCCTGATTATTTAAAGAAGGCAAACCTCTCTTCCAGAAAGTAGACTCCCTTGATCCATTGCTTCTTAATAACTACACACATTTTTCAAAGCTACCTGTTTTATCTTAAAAGCTGTGGAGTGTGTATTACAAAGCAATGCCAGGAGGTGATGGAATGAAGTAACAACTCAAGAGGCCCACTGGTTCTCTTTTTTTCCTGTCAAGAAGATAAAACACTCTAATCTATATTGGAAAATCTTTTTTTTTTTCTATTGTTAGTTATGAGCTGTCTCCAAGAAATGTCCCACATTTCCTTTTCAAAGTGCGTCACCTTTTGACCACAACGTTCAAATTAGATCTGTAAGTCTTGAAATGGTGGATGTTCATAATAAACCTTGTGAAAATTTAAATAATGAGGTCAGGGAGAGACACAAATCCCTTGGGGGTTGTATCAAGAAAGGGCATCCCGTGTAAAAATCTGCCAAATCAAACTTGGAGCTGCCCACTGTGGCCCTTGTGAATAAGGGAGTAGCTGAAAGTAGCTGTAGGTCCCTGCATTTACAAGTAAACCCTATCAGTCAGTAGCTCAGGCTCAGTGTTTTCCCCTAATCTTGGATGATGATGAAAAGTTGGCATCTTTAATTTGATCATCTTGAGCACACAGCTTTGGCTGTGAGCACAGAAGCCCCACTCACCTGCTGTTCAAATCTTCTGTTTGCCAGAGGCGGCCAATCAGCAGAAAAGAGAGGGGACAAGTTGGTAAAGTTGTTTGTTTCAAACCCCCACAAAGCTCTAGTTTAAAATAAAGATTCTTTTGACATCTGCATCATTTAAAGGTACTCTAGTGTAGTCCTAGAACCATAATGAGGTTTTCACACTAAGTCCTCTTTAATGATGGTCTACCTTTAAAGAAAAATTAAAATCACTAACCTAACAGTCTCTGACTTAAACACAACAAACACAACTTTTCCTTAAACTTTACAACTTATTACTATGACATCGAGGATAGAAGAAAATTGCTAAGTCACTTTTCATAAGTTTTTAAATGAGAATATAAAGCTTATTGAAAATATTCTATTTCATAATGACATTTTTCTCTGAAAAGGTTCCAGCCACTCATTTCTGCATTTCTGTGCTCTGAATTTGAAATAGTTTCATGTACACTCTGTACTCAGTTAATAAGGACGAGCCCACTCAACCCTAGAAAGTCTGCTCTTATAATGAGACAGCAACTATAAAGTTGCCCATTGACCCTTCTTGCTCAGCACACTGATTGTGTAGTCAAGGAGACTTGCTTATCAAGTTTCATCCAACTGTTGTCTAGCTGATGTGATACTCACTAGCTCTATTTTGTGTCCCAGCCCTCAGCACTAAAGATCAAGCTTCAAAATGCTCCATATTTATTTATTCATGCATGAAAGGCTCTTTATGCCTAAGGGTGAAGAAAATTTGTCTTTAGCTCACAGGAGTCCTTTCAGTCACCTGTTGGGTACGACTATCATCTAAATAAAGTCAAGGTAAATTTAATGTGAGTATTCAGACTGTGGATTATTAATATCTTGTGACTATTTTACCTTAGTAGCAACTATTAGTTATTTTAGTGATGAAGAAAATAAGAATCTGATCTTTTAATTCCCAACCTTGATTAGAATACAGCCTTCCTCCAGTTTTGCCCACTGTGCAGTTTATGTTTGAGTACACACAGAGATGCTAACACAATGTTCTCAGGCATGGGCATCCAAGCACATTTGCCCCAATGTCAGAAAAGCTGAAAAAGCCCAAGAGCTACATCTCACACTAAAGCTACAACTCACCTTAAAGTTCATGACAGTACAATTAGAAAAAGACTGAACAAGTGTAGCTTCTTGGAAGGATTTTCAAGAGAAAAAGAATATGACAGGTTAGGCTTGCAAAGTTGCATCTGACAAGACTTCTGTCATTTGGACAGAGGAGACCAAATAAGAGGTGTTTGCCTATAATGCAAAGTGCCACATTTGGGGAAAACAAAACACAAAGCTTTTGGTTTACCGATCAATCTACATCCCTATACTCACCCATGGTCACGAGCTTTGGGTAGTGACCGAAAGAATTCAATTCAATTCAATTCAATTCAATTTTATTTATATAGCGCCAAATCACAACAAACTGTCGCCTCAAGGCGCTTTGTATTGTGGGTACAGACCCTACAATAATACAGAGAAAACCCAACAGTCAAAACGGCCCCCTATGAGCAGCACTTGGCGACAGTGGAAAGGAAAAACTCCCTTTTAACAGGAAGAAACCTCCAGCAGAACCAGGCTCAGAGAGGGGCAGTCATCTGTCGCGACCGGTTGGGCTGAGGGGAGAGAAAGACATGCTGTGGAAGAGAGCCAGAGATTAATATCAATTAATGATTAAATGCAGAGTGGAGTATAAACAAAGTAAATAAGGTGAATGAGAAACAGTGCATTATGTGAACCCCCCAGCAGACTAGGCCTATAGCAGCATAACTAAGGGATGGTTCAGGGTCACCTGATCCAGCCCTAACTATAAGCTTTATCATAAAGGAAAGTTTTAAGCCTAATCTTAAAAATAGAGAGGGTGTCTGTCTCCTGAATCCAAGCTGGAAGCTGGTTCCACAGAAGAGGCGCCTGAAAGCTGAAGGCTCTGCCTCCCATTCTACTCTTAAGTATCCTAGGAACCACAAGTAAGCCAGCAGTCTGAGAGCAAAGTGCTCTGTTGGGGTGATATGGTACTATGAGGTCTTTGAGATAAGATGGTGCCTGATTATTCAAGACCTTGTATGTGAGGAGAAGAATTTTAAATTCTATTCTAGATTAACAGGGAGCCAATGAAGAGAAGCCAATATGGGAGAAATATGCTCTCTCTTTCTAGTCCCTGTCAGTACTCTAACTGCAGCATTTTGGTTCAGCTGAAGGCTTTTCAGGAAGCTTTTAGGACAGCCTGATAATAATGAATTACAATAATCCAGCCTAGAAGTAATAAATGCATGAATGAGCTTTTCAGCATCACTCTGAGAAAGGATGTTTCTAATTTTAGAAATATTGCGCAAATGCAAAAAAGCGGTCCTGCATATTTGTTTAATATGTGCATTGAAGGACATATCCTGGTCAAAAATGACTCCAAGATTTCTCACAGTGTTACTGGAGGCCAAAGTAATGCCATCCAGAGTAAGTATCTGGTTAGACACCATGTTTCTAAGATTTGTGGGGCCGAGAACAAGAATTTCAGTGTTATCTGAATTTAGAAGCAGGAAATTAGAGGTCATCCAGGCCTTAATGTCTTTAAGACATTCCTGCAGTTTAATTAATTGATGTGTGTCATCTGGCTTCATTGATAGGTAAAGCTGAGTATCATCTGCATAACAATGAAAATTGATGCAGTGCTTTCTAATAATACTGCCTAAGGGAAGCATGTATAATGTAAATAAAATTGGTCCTAGCACAGAACCCTGTGGAACTCCATAATTAACCTTAGTGTGTGAAGAAGACTCCCCATTTACATGAACAAATTGGAGTCTATGAGATAAATATGATTCAAACCACTGCAGTGCAGTACCTTTAATACCTATAGCAAGCTCTAAACTCTGTAATAAAATGTTATGGTCAACAGTATCAAAAGCTGCACTGAGGTCCAACAGGACAAGAACAGAGATGAGTCCACTGTCAGAGGCTCTAAGAAGATCATTTGTAACCTTCACTAATGCTGTTTCTGTACTGTGATGAATTCTGAAACCTGACTGAAACTCTTCAAATAAACCGTTCCTCTGCAGATGATCAGTTAGCTGTTTTACAACTACTCTTTCAAGGATCTTTGAGAGAAAAGGAAGGTTGGAGATTGGCCTATAATTAGCTAAGACAGCTGGGTCAAGTGATGGCTTTTTAAGTAGAGGCTTAATTACAGCCACCTTGAAGGTCTGTGGTACATAGCCAACTAATAAAGACTGATTGATCATTTTTAAGATTGAAGCATCAATAAATGGAAAGACTTCTTTGAACAGTCTAGTAGGAATGGGATCTAACAAACATGTTGCTGGTTTGGAGGAAGTAACTATTGAAGTTAACTCAGAAAGATCAACTGGAGCAAAAGAGTCTAAACAAATACCAGCAGTGCTGAAAGCAGCCGAACATGAAGAATAATCTTTGAGATGGTTATGAATAATTTTTTCTCGAATGTCTAAAATTTTATTTGTAAAGAAATCCATGAAGTCACTACTAGTTAACGTGAAAGGAATACTGGGCTCTACAGAGCTCTGACTCTTTGTCAGCCTGGCTACAGTGCTGAAAAGAAACCTGGGGTTGTTCTTATTTTCTTCAATTAATGATGAATAGTAAGATGTCCTAGCTTTACGGAAGGCTTTTTTATAGAGCAACAAACTCTTTTTCCAGGCTAAATGAGCATCTTCTAATTTAGTGAGACGCCATTCCCTCTCCAGCTTTCGGGTTATCTGCTTTAAGCTGTGCGTTTGTGAATTATACCACGGAGTCAGGCACTTCTGATTTGAAGCTTTCCTTTTCAGAGGAGCCACAGTATCCAAAGTTATACGCAGTGAGGATGTAAAACTATTGACGAGATAATCGACCTCACTGGGAGCAGAGTTTAGGTAGCTGCTCTGCACTGTGTTGGCACATGGCACTGAAGAGCATAACAATGAAGGAATTAGATCCTTAAACTTAGTTACAGCACTTTCAGAAAGACTTCTACTGTAATAAAACTTATTCCCCACTGCTGTGTAATCCATTAAAGTAAATGTAAATGTTACTAAGAAATGATCAGACAGGAGGGGGCTTTCAGGGAATACTGTTAAGTCTTCAGTTCCTATGCCATATGTCAGGACAAGATCCAGAGTATGATTAAAGTGGTGGGTGGGCTCCTTTACATTTTGAGAGAAGCCAATTGAATCTAACAATAGATTAAATGCAGTGTTGAGGCTGTCATTCTCAGCATCTACATGGATGTTAAAATCACCCACTATAATTATTTTATCTGAACCGAGCACTAAATCAGATAAAAAGTCTGAGAAATCAGACAGAAACTCTGAGTAAGGACCAGGTGGATGATAGATAATAACAAATAAAACAGGTTTTTGATTTTCCCAATTAGGATGGACAAGACTAAGAGTCAGGCTTTCAAAAGAATGAAAACTTTGTCTGGGTCTTTGATTAATTAATAAGCTGGAATTGAAGATTGCAGCTAATCCTCCTCCTCGACCTGCGCTTCGAGCATTCTGACAGTTACTGTGACTCGGGGGTGTTGATTCATTTAAACTAACATATTCATCCTGCTGTAACCAGGTTTCTGTAAGGCAGAATAAATCAATACGTTGATCAATTATTAAATCATTTACTAATAGGGACTTGGAAGAGAGAGACCTAATGTTTAACAATCCACATTTAATTGTTTTATTCTTTGGTGCAGTTGATGAAGCTGTATTATTTATTGTTCTTGAATTTTTATGCTTAAATAGCTTTTTGCTGATTTTAGCTTTGGTTTTTGGTGGTCTGGGAGCAGGCACCGACTCTATGGGGATGGGGTTTTGGGGGGATGGCAGGAGGAGAGAAGCTGCAGAGAGGCGTGTAAGACTGCAACTCTGCAGAATGAGATCGCGAATACAAGCAGCAGAAATGAGCTTCCTCTGCAGGGTGGCTGGCCTCTTCCTTGGAGATAGCGTGAGGAGTGCAGCCATTTGGGAGGAGCTCAAAGTAGAGCTGGTTGAGGTGGTTCTGGCAGCTGACTAGGATGCCTCCTGGGCGCCTCTTGGCTGAGATGTTTGGGGCATGTCCTACCAAGAGGAGGCCTCAGGGCAGACCCAGGACACACTGGAAAGATTATATCTCTTGGCTGGCCTGGGAAATCCTTGGGGTCCCCCCAGATGAGCTAGTGGAGGTGGCTGGGGAGAGGAAAAAGGTGAGAGAGCAGCTGAAACTGATCACAGATAAAGAGACTAGGGAAGAAGAACTAAACCCATAGCACACGAGGCAAGAGACTATCAAAATAAGACAATAAATAACCAACACTGAGATCAGGACGAAGATATACGAACTTGACACCAAGATGGAAAGGTAAACGAACACGGCGACAAGACTGAATCCACATGAGACATGAGAGGGCGCTATCAGCAAAAACAAGGAACTAAAGACTAGAAGTAAAGATAACCTCAGAAACACTAGGAAATAATATTATACTCAAAGGACAAGAAATGGAACTAGAATATAAATCACATCTCAAATCCAACAGCAAATCACAAAACTCAGAGACCATGACAGTGAATCTCATTGGTTCCCCTGGTAACGCTAATCCTGCATAAATAGGATATTACTCTTTTGCAGGGATTCATTAGTGAACCCAAGAAATTGTAGTCAACTGGTTAATATGACAAGAGCATCAATACAGATACAGATAAGTATAAAGGCACGGGGCAGGTCAGCTAAATGATGAGGTGATAATTGCTAAAATATTTCAAAAGGAGGAGGGAGTTGCCAGCTGAGTGAATTTTCTAAAGGTTTCCAATCCTCCAGGGTTTCAAATTGCCACATTTAATACATTGTTATTATAATGTAAAAAATATATCATTGTTGCACAATGCTTTAAAAAATAATAAGAGCAAAATCCACAATTAGTAGCAATTGGTCTAGGTGCCCATTATATCATGGCAACAGTGTGTTGTCATGTTCCTGTAGAATGCCCTCATAGTCGCTGGCTTTATACATCTATACAGAGAGAAATTACTATGCATAATGATAATGAGCCAAGCCAAATGGCTGCTCACATAAAAACTATTACATATCCGACGGCATGCTTAATAAGACACAAGGGCTGAATGCATTCTGTGGCAAAACTCAATTTCGGTCCAAATATCGGACCAAATAATGAATATCTGTGCACGGGTACACAGATTACAAATATTCATGTGTAACATGCCATTTTTTGCTCCAGTATGCGTCACTAGAGGAAAAGGATATAAAATAAGCGTGACAAAATGTGCTGAAATTCATATTTGGATTTCATAAGCAAAGGACCACCTCTCAGCCACATCAGAAACACTTCGGCTGTAGCTTTCACAGCTCACATGCAGTTTGCCTGGACACAGAAAACACATTTGGACTGTGACGAGAAACACTGGGAAATATTCAGTGAGGAAATACATCACACATTACTCAATGTGAAAGAGTATAACCCAAAATTAAGCACTGATAAATAATTAAGAAACCAACATAATTAAAATGGACAATAGAATCCAAATGACAAAAGACTGCAGCGTATTTAGGTTAGCATGATGACAACAAATTACACAAAATGTCATGTGAGGTTAGAAAAATTCGAAAGTCTCTGATGCAGAAAATGAAATCATAGCTTTTGCGACAGCGTGTGCGTGTTTGTGAATGTGTATTGAGGGTATGAGAGGCTGAGTATATTAATTGTAACTGAATCCTCTATCAAATTAACTATCCAGAAGCCTTTTGTGACTTTCTACATTTGTTTCAACATCTTATGCTTTTATAAACCCTTTAGGATTTTGCACACACTGCATACCACTGCAACAGAAAAAAAACAAAAAAAACACTTCCTTTGATTTCACACCAAACAAGGTGAACAGCAACAGATGTGAGAATGGGCCTCATAAAAGATATTATCATGTTCGGGAGTGTCAGGAGGGTAGCTATGAACACTGTCGAGATGCTGGTGGTGCTTGGTTTGGAAAGCAGCAGTCTCAGAGGTGTTCAATCAAAAGACCTGAACAAAAACAACAGATCTCATCAAAATATTTGCTTTGTGAGAGAAAGTGTTGCTACAAGAATGTGAGCGATATCAGATGAAGGAGCTCATCGGGATGTTTGGCTGGGGACTTTTCTGGAGCCCTTAGAGTTGCTCTCCTTGGAGAGGAAGATGCTGCACAAGGAACTTCAGAGATCCCATTGACCAGCTGCTTTTACGATGTACTGCGATGCAAGTTCACCACACTCATCACTTTCCCTAACACTGGTCATCCTGCTAAGCAAGCCGACCCATGGTTTCCCAGTCACATGAATGGTGTGGCGTTCCTAGCATATGACCAATCACAGACACTCTGAAAGGTCTACTGGAAGCAGAGTGACTCATTTTACAAACGAAGGAAAAAAAAATCTATAATATGATTGTGTGTGCTTTAGGCGCTTTGGTAAGTACTATATTAATAAAGTCTAGCCTATTTGAAGCCAGAAAGGAAAGCTGGCAAAAATGCAGACTGTAAGTTAATAGACTTATCAGTATTACAGCTTTATCGTTAAGACGTGGGAGAATCTGACACGTTACAATTGCATATTCCATTAAATTAAGCTTTAATTGTGTGTGGGATCATTTTAGCCTTATTCTTTCAGCTGCATCTGCTGTGAAGTTTAACAGTCTGAGAGCAAGTAAAGAATAAATATTAAAAACAGAATTCAAATGCAAGCCTTGCAAATTTGATAAGGTCAGGATGTACAAATAGGTTTTCTGTTTTGGGATCATAGATTATGGCTTACAGGACATTAAATTGTTTTAAAATTGCTTGCAGCCAACAGGAATACAAGCGAGTATCATACTCATTGATTCTCATCAGGGAAAGATGAAGACTTTAGAGGCATTTAGAAAGCTTTGGACACTAATTGCATCTCTGTGAAGGCAGAGGGATCTTCCAGGAATGGTGATGCTCCAGCCAGTCATTTCATACCTGTTGATCTCTAATCTTGAACAGATGTGCGGAATAAGATACCTCGCTAACAAGTCAACCACTTTTGTAAATTTGAAAACCTGGGGTAAATCTAGGTAAAGCTTCATAGCTCTGTACATATTTTTCAGTATGCTTATATACGCCACACTATGTCAAAGTGTAAAACTAATTCTGCTGAAGATTCATGAGCTTAACTAGCACAAAAACACAAATGATACGGTCCTCCGTTACACCAGCGAATACAAGCAACAGCAGTGAGTTGACTTCAAGCTCAACTGTAATTTTGAAGTTAAAAATGAAGCAGATGAACTTTTTATGACTGCATTTTGCAAAGTTGCAACACTATAATGTTGACACAGGCAAAACTGCCTTTGTGCTGGTTGCTGCTACAATAAGTGCCTCCAAGAGTGCATTTTACCATGATGATACACACACACACACACACACACACACACAGACAAGATGAAAACAATGGCAGCCTCTCTGTCGCAGCTGGTAATCATGGTTGCATGACTTTAGTGGCAATTCATGAAATTAGGAAGATTAACCATGATAATTGTGTTTTTAGAAGGTTCTGCACACATTTCTCAAAATACTAGAGTGAATTAGCCACATTTGTCATGGCCTATGAGAAACATAATTTTCTTTAATTATTCTCTCTTCCACAGTGACAAACAAATTCTTCTTGGTCAAGTCTCATCAGCTCTAACAGTATCTGTGCCAGTTAGCCAATCTAGTGTAAAAATCTAAAAATTAGGGCTGAAACTAATCTGCTGATTATTTTCTTGATTAATTGTGTAATTATATAAAACAGTGAAAACTGTTATTAGAATTTTCTTCAAACTCTTCAAATCATTGCTCATTCAGTTTACTATCAATGCAGGCAGAAAGTCATTGCTGTTGAAGAGATGGAATCAGGGGATTAATTATAATTTTATTCAATATATAGACATTCTGCTATTATTCCAATAAACAATTACCAAAATGCTGGGCATGGTGCACTAGGCATGTTCAGTGCTCTAGAAAACTACTGAAACAGACCTGACTAATCAATTAGTGAAATCTTTCACAACCAAAATCCTTCATTGGAGGTGTTTTCTGAGCTAATATGTCCTTAATGATTCTAATACATGTATATATTTCTTGGCTTGATGCAAATTCTGGAACTCTGTTATAAAGATAAAGTTAAAATGATGGTTTTCATAACAAAATGGTGGATCTTGTGGTGATAATGGTTTTAATTCTATAATATAATGTTTAAAATGGGTATTTAGTCATGCAGCTGGTCTTTTGTGGTGCTCTGCTGTAAAAACTGACAAAACGACAACAACAAAATAAAAATGATGGGATTGCTCAAATAATTCAAACAAGTTCTCTGTGCCTTTTTCCTCCCTCCCTCCCTCCCTCTCTCTCTCTCTCTCTCTCTATCTCTCTCCCTCTTTTTCCCCTCACCCCCATCCAGTCACAGTGGAAGGCTTGGTCATAGGAGTTGTGTGATTGTTGCAGTTTTGTCTTTACTTAAAATATAAAGCACCTTGAGGTGACTGTTGTAAACTGGCGCTGCAGAATTGAATTGAATTGAATTAAATTGAACTGAACTGAATTGAATCGAATCGAATCGAATCGAATCTGTGCAGTCCCATCAAAGCTGTGCCCAGAAATGAGAGCTGCCCTTCTCTCCTCAGTGCTGTGGTCCATGAAAATCTGCTAACTACTTTTTGGGACACTATATAGAAAACAAGTCCATCTCAACCACACTAAGCAGGTCTGCATGATTCTGTAGCTACAGATTTGTTACACACATGCAGGATACTGTACGTTAGTGCCATGAAACAGATTTAATGCTCAGACAGATAATTTAGGTAATATGAGACACAACCTGCTGGAATTTAAACCCAGCATCAGAACTGGGGAGAAAGGAGATTTAAGTGACTTTAAATGAAGCATGTTGTTGTTGCCAGATGGGCTGGTCTAAGTTTTTCAGAAACTGCTGATCTACTGGGACTTTTCCACCCAGCCACCTTAAAGGTTTACAGAGAATGTTCCGAAAAAGAAAAAATATCCAATGAGCAGCAATTGTCTTGGCCAAAATGCCTTGTTGATCCCAGAGGTCAGAAGAGAGTGGCCAGACTGACAGGAAGGCAGCAGTAACTCAAATTACTACTTGTTAGCTGTAATAGAAGTAGAACATCGCCTGGTCTCAATTTCTCCTGCAACATTCAGTGGGTAGGGTCTGAATTTGCTGTAAACAACATGACAGCATGGACTCATCCTGCCTTGCATCAGTGCTTCAGGCTGCTGCTGGTGGTGTAATGGTGTGGGGGATATCTTCTTGGCGCAATTTGGGCCATATTACTAATCAAGCATTGCTGAAATGCCACAGCCTACCTGAGTATTGTTGCTGACCATGTCCATCCCTTCATGACCACATTATACCCATCTTCTGATGGCTGCTTCCAGCAGGATAATGTGCCATGTTACAAAGCTCAAATTGTCCCAAACTGGCATCCACAGTCGCCAGATCTCAATTCAGTACAGCACCTTTGGGATGTGGTGGAACAGGAGATTTGAATCATGCATGTGCAGCTGGAAATGGGTGATGCTATCACATCAATATGGACCAAAATCTCTGGTATATGGAGTATATAAGGTTTTTATATAGTCAGACCCCATGAACAAGAAGACAGAGGTTGAGATTGAATGTAATATTTGTGTGTTCATAACAAACACCACTAATTCACCATCCTGGTAAAGAAACCGGCCATGTTGATATACTGTATTCAACTCCTCAAATAAACTGCATGTTCTCAAGACTTAAAAATTGGCTGTAGAATCCCCAGTATTTTTTTTTTTAAGTATACCATACCATATTATTTTATAGTTCTGGCATTAACAGAAAATACCAACTCAACTCAGAGAAACAAAACATTCAAGGATTCAAGAAGTATTTATGTCAAAGTTCATAACTAACAATGCCTTGTATACACAAGGTATCTGCTGGTGATGTGCATGCAGGGAGAGCTGCTGGCTTTAGATGAGCATTCGTTTTCAATGACTGAGACCTGAAAACAGATTTTACATTGTGAAAACAAGGTAAACAGCAATTTTCAAGTGCTTGCACAGAACACTCAAATTCATAACTGACATTTCATACATGGCCTCTTGGAGATGACAGAGGTTAAAATCCTGTAAGTCTGATAAAGACAAACCATTTTTATGAAAGGTCATAAAGAGGAACTCATGGTTTTTGTCATGACAGGCTACAACTGCAGCGTTGATATTTTCCATAATATATTTATAAGAAATTTTTAAGGCCGGCTTCTCTCATCAAACTACTCTCATTAATACATTTGACATTAAGTCGTAACACACAAGTCTTGCACTGGACCCTGAAGGTCCTTTGTCAGTTGTCAGCTGTTGTGAGTTTTGTGAAATTAATATTTTTCTCTGTTTGTGTGTTGATTCATTAATTAATGTAAACATGATTTTACAACCAATCATCTACATATTGCCTTAATTCCATTAATTCCATACATTTTAATCCCTCTGAAAAAAAAAGAAAGAACACCAGGGCAGAGTTAACTGCAGAGCACACGCTAACACTGTCTCTATCACTTCATCTGTCATAATCCATCCACCACATGTTAGAGGTTTGAGTGGATTTAAACTCAAATAACATTTGCTGCCATTCTCTCCATCCCTGCGTGCATCACCATTACGGTAATGGTGTTCAGCTCATATGCACGCTAAAAAATGGATTTAGGATCCATTAGCTTATTAGGCGCAAAATGACATTATCTTCCACAATGTGAACTCCGTAGCAGCCATTCAGAGATAAATTATGCCACAGCAACACCCCCCCACCCCCCCCCACCCCCAGCCCAGTCTGTCAATCAGTCCTATCAGTTTGTCTCCCCCAGGGAGAATGTAAGTGCACTGTGGTTGATCCGTGCATGCAGCATGTTTATAGAAGGATTAATCTAAATGAGAGAGATATTCTGAACTAAACGTTTGACGAGAGATAAAAGTGAAGCAGCTGTAAAGGTTTAGACTGGGACTGTTTAGACTTACCTGTTCCACACAGTTACAGTGATACAGAATGTGATAAGTCTTCAGTTCAGTATCTTATTTTTTATTTAGCTTTTGTCATATATGTCATATTTTTTATTTAGAGAGAAATTAGGTTAGGTTTTCTAACAATAACAGTAAGTGAACTATTGTCATGGTCCTCCAGTCCTCCTCTGCTGGTTCACTTATTCTTTCTTTCTCTCCACTCTTTAGTTTCTCTCTCCTCTCCCTCTGTATGTGTGAGCGTGGGTGTTTGAGTTTCAGGGGCAGGTCCTACCTCTGCTCCTGCCCTGCAGTCCTGCACACCTGGGATTAATGAACTCACCTGTCGGTAATCATCAGGTTTGTCGTGTGCTAATTAAGAGGAAGGAAGACCTTCAGTCAACACCTGAGTGTTAATCTGGGAACAGTTAGCGAAGCTGGCCCCTTCTATCAGGATGTTTGCTTACTACTCGTCTGTGCCTTCGCCTCACCTGTTTGTTCTCTGCACAGGAATCCAGCACGGTCTCTGAGTGAGTTATCGAGAGAGAATTTTCCCTGTGGAGAGATTTATTGGAGCCTTGGATTCACTAACTGGAAAAACCTTCAGCTGTCAAAATCTCGCCTTTTCTTTATTATAAATAAACCTGTTAACTTTTATTCCAAGTCTGCGTCTGAGTTCCGTCCTGAGTATGACGACTATATTCTCAAATATGCTTCGATGTAGTAGCAACATGGCTACAGTATGAGACAGAATAAAGATGAAGTCTTGGAGAAAAGAAGACAGTTGTGGAGCCATATGTCAGACAATAGACTTTCACCCAGGAGAACAGGATTTGGGTCTAGTATTGCAGGAGTTCTAAAGACATCCTTCAGTCACTGTTTGGTTAGGTTTAGGAAAATCAACTACACCCTTTTACCACAATGTTGACATCATTTAAGTATGTAGTATCAGGGTGATGACTCTTTCAACTTTGTTTGTAGTAGAGCACAAGATAAACTGTCATTTAAAATAATTTAAAAATATCAGCCATCTCAGGGAGAAAATCTGGGAGAAAGTTTCTCTTGAAATTTTAATTTGAGAGTGCAGATTGGTTATGTGGCACTCATCAGACATTTTCTTGGTTACACCTTGCTAGTACCTAGTTGGACCTCCTTTAACCTTCAGAATTGCCTTAATTATTTGGGATGGACATAGCAGCAGGGAGGCTGTGGTGTGTAAACGGTCAATTAGTACTAAGGGGCCCAAAGTGTGCCAAGAAAATATCCCCCAACACCACCAACCTGAACCACTGATACAAGGCATGACGGATCCATGCTTTCATGTGCTTTAGACCAAATTCTCACCCTACCATCCAAATTCCACAGCAGACATCAAGACTGTGCCAGGCACCATTTTTCCAGTCTATTGTCCAATTTTTGGTGAGCCCATGTGAATTGTAGCCTCAGTTTCCTCCTCTTAGCTGACAGGAGTGGCACCAAGTGTGGTCTTCTGCTGCTGTATCACGTCTGCTTAAGGTTGCATGCATTCTGCATTTGTAGATATTCTTCTGCATACCTCGGTTTTAGCTCCTATCGAAGGACTCAGGCCATTTTCCTCCTCTCTTACTTCTGACTTTAACAAGACATTTTTGTAGAGAGAACTGGATTTTTTTTCTCTTTCCCATACCACTCTGTGTAAACCCTAGAGGTGATTGTGCAGGAAAATCTCAGCAGATCAGCAGTTTCTGAAATACTCAGACCAGCCCAACTGGCACCAACAACCATGCCACATTCAAAGACACTGAAATCCCTTTTCTTCCTCATTCTGATACTCTTACTGTTAACAAGCTACTGAACAAGTGTACCTAATAAAGTGGTCAGTGAGTGTAGATTTTAGGGCTTCCATTTAGATTTGCTGAATTGTTTTTTAATTGTCGAGCTGTTCATGGTAGGAGTTTATATGTTCATAATCTTTTTCATTGCTTCCATCCCTGAAGTTCTATATATTTTTTCTCCTTCCTTGGTTGCAGATTTACTGTCCACACTGAAACTTCCAGTGTGGCCTTGGGAGGATGAATTAGGAATGAAATAGTGCATCTCTGAAGGGTGAGCTGTACTCCAAATTGGAATCTCTTCTCCTTGCTTCATTATCACAACCTTTTTTTTTTTTTTGTCTGTCTGCTTGGAGGCTAATTAAGGGGGGACAGAGAGAGGGAGAGAACAAGACCTCACTGATGGAACTCAAATGAGAAGGACAGGAATGGGAGAATGCAGGCATAATCGCTCGTGTGAAGAACGCTTACAGTGTCTTTGATGAATAGCGCCGATGCTTCGCTGAAAAGGATGAGAGGCGAGTTTGACAAGAGCTAGGGACAAACTAAAAAAAAAATAGAGGAGTTAGCCAAGTGCAGGAAGGACCCAGAGTAAGTAAAATGAGCTTAATTTACTGG